>NC_090663.1:84162155-84330807 GCF_013368605.1 Nyctibius grandis
ATCAAAGAACTTGAATACTGTGAGAAGAAGTGAATTTTGAGTTGACGAATCAGCATCTTGTTCCCATGGTGATAACACTAATTGAATATATCTATGAGGGCATGTATTAGTTAAAAATTAAAAAAAAAAAAAACAACACTAACAATACATAGCTGTGATGTGTACAATGGCTGATTTAACTAATAAAAATGTACAAGTGTTAAATGTAGAAATAATGGCTCACTCTCTTTTACTGCCAGTGCAGCGTAAAAAGGAACAGCACCCAGCTGGGCACCTTATCTGAACCTTCATAATTATAATTCCTCTGTACCCAGCTCCCTAAGACATATATGTTTCTTTTTTTTACATTCTGCTATTCAGCACTGATCAGTAAGTGTCAGTCCTTATAACAGTCAGATACAATTTTTTTTTAAATCATTGTTAATAGTTTTTCAAAGAGTATCTAGCCACGTTTTCTCCATCATCACCTTAAAACCTTCTCCCCCGTACCTCAGCTATGAACTTTGCTGCAAACACGTCGGCGTGGGAAGCAGCGGTTCAGAAAAGCCCAAAGCTGGAACAGTTGCCAGGTCTCAAAGTGTCTGGTAAAGACGACCCCGGTTGTTGCAATTTTTGTCAGTGAAGCATCAACACCAGAAGAAGCAGCTGTATTCTCCATCTTTGCCAGCCTTTTGCAGTCCCCTGCGTAGATCTGGGTTGTCTTCTGAGGTCTAACCCTCTTCTAGGAGACTGTCAGACACAGGTTGCTTTAGCGGGGTCTTGACAAAGGGAGTGAGGCGAGCAGTTTGGGAACGTATTGCTGACGCGCTGCAAGGATGCTGGGAGTATCACTCACCCTGCGCGATGCAGACCCAGGGCTGTACCCAGAACTGAATCTTCTTCAGCTGTTAAAAAAAAAAACCAACCAAACAAGGACACAACCACCACCACACAGAAAACGCACTCACACGCACTGACAACGCAGCCCCAGAGCCATTTATCCCATTAACGTTCACACATTTCCAGGTCACTGCATGTCTAACGAGGGCACCAGCGAGCCAAATGAACACTTTCTGAATCCAACTCCACCAAATCAAGGTCCTTCTTGGTCAGATTTAGGCTTTGTTTTGATGAACCCGGCACCAGCTTTATTTACTAAACCAATACCCAAGTGATGGTTACGTGAGCCCGGTCACGGCTGTTGCTGAGCTCAAGGATGAAACAGCGCCCGTCAACCTACTCACCTGTAATTGTGGGGCATGCATCTATAATTATTTGGTATGCATCTATAATTATGGGGTATGCATCTATCATTATGGGGTATGCATCTATAATTATGGGGTATTATTGCTGAACTCATGTGGCTGTAGCAGTAAATACAGACCTCGCAGAGGTGGCAAGTGGAAAGCCATTGAGTTCGGTTAGGTGATGCTCAACGTCGATACAGCTGAAGGGTAAAGATACAGAAAGGACTCTCCCCTACATAAAAATAAAAACCAAAATAAGGATTTAAAAAAGAGACAAGACTCAAACACATTTTAATAACAGCATTAAAGGAAAAAAAAAATTGAAAAACCTAAAGTAGCCACTCAAAGTTGTCTGATTTCCTAGGAAACCCAGTGCACGGGGACAGGCACACTGCTGAGGAAAAGCGATGGCTTCCAACCCGCCTTCCTCTGGCAACTGGTTACAGTTAACACGCTGCCGGGTTCCCGTGACCCGGGGAAGAGGCACTGCTCCAAATCACTGCCAATAGCCCAGGGAACCTGCTCAAAGCTGCAGAGAAGCTTCCTGAGCCTCAGGACATGCATTTGGAAGGTCCTCAGTGGCTTTCTCAATCTCCCGTGCTGTTTGCAGCAGACCAGAGTCCCTCAGATGTTCCCCAAGGGTCCCGATGCCCTTAGCACGGGAGTGAGTAACTAGTGAAGGGGGGGCTGAAAGCGGAGTGATGCAAAGTGAACGCCCTTACGAGAAACACCCCAGCAGCTGGCCCAGACCTCTGCGGGCAGCGGCAAATGGGGAGGGTTCTCTCGCCTGAAGTAAAAAGTACACGTGAAAGGCCAAGAGCATCTTTAGAGGCGCCTCAGCCTTTGCTTTGTAGATACTGCAAAAACAACATGTACAGCTGCGTCTGCCTCTCGATCTCTGCCTGGGACCTTCCTCCAACTCTGAGCACTTGAACGGTCCCTCCTGAGTGTGAGTCTGACACCACTGCACCGGCCGTTCTTGATTTGGGGAGACCCGGAAGGACACAAAGCCATGGAACCTGGTCCTTTCAGGGTCCTGAGTACAGAACGAGGATGAATGAGGGTGAAGGCGGGTGTTCCTGCCAACTCACTCCCTCTCTGCGCTTTGATACTCCCTTCTGCTCAGACTGGCCCCCAGCTGCGTGATTTCCAGGACGCAACAGGCAGTGGAGGCGGGGGAGAGAGCCAGGCTCGTGCCTCACGGGGGACAGCCATCAGAAATGGAGTACAAGAACCACACCAGCGACCAAGTGGCTCCCATCATTTCAGAGGGGATTTCTGTGCGATGCAGATCAGCAATTTCTCTCTTCACAATAAAGTCATTCCTATCCCGAGCACAGCACCATGTCCCGGAGCGCCGCGGGTCAGGGCATCGCAGGGGACAGCATCTGCCCTCTGTGATTACAGCATGTTTATTCCCCTCTGCTACGTACCAACACCTTTACGTTCTGTAGTACTCTGGAAGCCGAGATAATCGTGCCTTGGTACACAGGGCTTGCCTGCTGATGCGGCACTCTCTCTTTTTCATGCGTGAAAGGCATGGAGCACACTGGTAAAAATAAGTAATTAGAAAAATCAGGATGTAATTAGAACAGTTTATGCTGCTGGAAGAACTCTCCCTTTCACATTAAACAATAAAATGTAATCACTCTGTCAGGCTTTCAAAGCAACACGGTCTCTGGGTGTTCAGCTGGGGGGAAAAAAATAATTAAATAAAATTCAGGGTCAGATATTCAAGTTGAGCTTTGAAAATTGATTTTTGGAGTCACACCTCCCCCAGATGAGCCCCGTATTTGTCTGCTTGGAGTGGGTTTGCTCCACTGAGGAACCCGCTGAGGAACCCGCTCAGGAGCGGGCAGGGGCCGAGCGGGCACGGGGATGGCGTGGGGGTGCGGGGGGTACATGGGGGGGGTTACATGGGGCGGCCCCACGTGCCCCCAGCCCCAGGAACGGGAAGAACCAGAGGCTTTGTAACCGGCTTCTCCCCTGGGCTGGGGCCGGGGGGCCGGGGGTGGCTGGGGGGTGCCGGGACGGGGCAGGCAGGGGAACCCCCTGGGCTTTACCCCCTGGGCACAGCCCCTGCCCCGCTGCCGAGGGTCCGGGGGTTCGGGGCTGGGTCGGGTCCGTGGGTTTGGTTTAACACGAGCGGGAGGGTGTGAGAGATGTTCCCGTGTCAGAGGGATTCCCGGTGCCCGGCACAGGTCACCCGCTCGCCCGGGCTGCCCCGGACAGGGCACGGGGCTGCCCAAACCCGCCCGATGGCTCAGCCGGAGCCCCCGGCGCGGCCGCTAACGGGGAGGGTGGGATGAGCCCCCCCGGCACGGAGCAGGGCACCGGGGAAGGTGCCGCGGCGCCCGGGGCAGCGCTTGGCATCGCCCCGGGGAGAAAAGCGGAGCCGCTGCCCGGACCCCCGGGGCGTCCCCTCGGGTCCCCGCTGCGAAGCCCTTTGCTGGCACGGGGGGGTCTGTGATCCCCAGAGCGGCTCCGACAGCCCCGGGCAGCCCCGGGCGGCTCCTCCCGGCCCCGGGAGGGATCGTAACCCCCGACCGGCGTCTGCGGGCCGGGCAGGCGCGTGTCCCCCCGCACAGCGGGGTGTGTCCCCCCAGCACAGCCATGTCCTCCCAGTGCACTGATGTCCCCATCACAGCGATGTTCCCCCCATCACAGCAATGCCCCCCCCCCCCTTTGCCTTTTTGTTTATGTGTTTTAAAAAAAACAAACAAACACACACACCCGAAAACAAGAGCCCTCCCGCCCCCCAAACAGGGGCAGCCCGAGGCCCCAGGACCTGCCCCACTCCCTGGCCCTAAAAGCAGCCTGGGGGTTCGCCCCAAGTGACACCCCAACCCCCTCCCCCCCGCTCCAGGGTGGTGCAGAGGGACCCCGACCAGGGCAATGCGGGGGGGGTCCCTGACCCGGGTGCCCTGCCTGGCTCTGGGTGCTGGGAGGGGGGGGGGGGGAGGGGGGGGGTCAGGTTTTGGGGTGCTTTTTTTGCTTGTTCTGCTTTTCAGCAGGTCAGTGTGGTTGGCAGCTGTTTTCTTTCTTTATTTGGCACAGTTTGTTTGTGGGGTGTTTTTTTCTTTTTCTTTATTTTTTTTTTTTTAATTTCCCCCCCCCTCCCCGGCAGGGGCTTTGTAGGGGCAGTTACTGCTTCACCGGCTCTCCCTGTCCCCACCAGCTGCCCACGGGCCAGGGCAGGTGGCTCTGCTGGGCACAGTGCTGCTTCTGCACCTCTGCTTTACATTTTTGTGTTGTTTTTTTTGTTGTTGTTTTGTTTTTTTATTATTATTATTCATTTTCTTTCTTTCTCTTTGCGTTTTTTCTGTTTCTTCCTTGTTTATAGTAGGTTTTCTTTTTTCTTATTTTATCTCTTTTTCCTTTTTTCCTCTTTTTTTGCTTTCTTGTTTTTTTTCCTTTTTAGTGTTCTTTTTACATTTTTTCATTTTTTTCCTGTCTTTTTTGTGCTCTTTTACTTTTTTTTCTTTTTTAACTTCTTTTTCTTTTTTTTTTTTTCTTCCTCCCCCTCCCATTTCCCTGTTTGCCCCCACTCTCCAGTGCAGCAGCAGCACCTGGGGCAGCCCCACACCTGTGGGTGCTCCCGGCTGATGAGAAATGACCCACACCTGGGGGGGGCCGGGCTGGGGGCGGAGTGGGGGGACAGGGCTGTCATGGCGGCTGTGGGGCCTTTGGGCCATGGAAGGGGCCGGGGGCTCTGACCCCCCGGGGCTGGGGCTTTGCTGCTGCCCTCCCTGGCCTGGGGCTGCCCGGAGCCCCGGCAGCTCCTGCCGCAGGGGTGCCCAGAGCCTGCGGCCATCCCTGGGGCGGCAGGGCCCCAGCGAGGGCTTTGGGAGCCCCCCGTGCCCTGCTGCTGGCCCTGGAGAGGGGCTGTGCGGAGCCCGGCCGTGCTGGGGAGCCCAGCCCTGGGCCCCGGGGCTGTGTCTGATGGGGTCCACGTGCCCTGACGTGGGTCCATGCGCCCCAGTGTCTCCATGAGCATCCCCGGAGCCGGGGGGCTTGTGCGTGGCTGCGGGGGCTGCCCCGGGCCCCACAGAGCCCCTGGGCTGGGCGCTGGGGCTGTGGGAGCAGCCTGGGGTGAGCCCGGGCCTCGCTGTTAACGTTTGCCGTGGGAAGCGTCGTGTTGTGTGGGCCGGGATGGCGCGAGAGGCCACCGGTGTGTCGGGGAGCGACGGCGGGCGGGGGCTGCTGGGGCGGAGAGCCCGGCCCTGGGCAGCATCACCCCGGCCCCGGGGACGCTCGCTCCATCGGGATCCCACCCGGCGAAGGGCCTGTGGACAAAGCCGGGGGTCCCTGCAGAGCCTCGGGGACCTTTGCAGTGAGGAGAGTTTATTGGGAGAGTTTATTAGAGTTTATTAGAAGGGTTTATGAGATCCCTCCCTGCGCTCAGCCACGCTCGTGCTGTGCCGGCCCCCTGACCCCGGGCCCCGCCACCCCAGGGGGGCTCAGCTCTCCTCTGGGGGTGCCGGGGCTCTCCCCGGGCGGGGGGCTCACAGACCTACAGCACACACCGGCCCCTCGGCACTAATTGCCCCGTCACTCGTTAAGTGCAGCGGGGGCCGCTCAGGGGTGTCCGCGCTCTCCCCGTCCCCGTTCCACCTGTTTGGCGTTAAGGGCGAGGACGGGGAGAGCGGCGGCGATGCGAAGCCACCCGAGGGCGGGGGTCGTTAATTAGCGCTAATGAGGCCATAATCCCACCGCCCAACCGCCGGGGGCGGGGCCGTGCCCATAAAAGGCGCGGGCGGTGCGCGCGGGGCGTGGCGGCGGCGCAGGCGCGGTGAGTGCGGGCGGCGCGGGGTGGGGGGGGATAAAGCCCGGGGGGCCGGAGCGCGGCGGTCCCTTTTCTGCTACGGCCGGTGCTGCCAGGCGCAGCCCTACTCGCCCGGCCCGGGAACCGGGGCTGCGGCTCCCGCGGGGGCTGGGGGCGCGGACCCCGGCCCGGGGCTCGGCAGAGCCGGAGCCGGGCCCCGGAGCAGAGAGCCCGGCCCGGGACAGCGGCTGCGGGGGGCTCCCGGCCAGAGCCCCGGGCCTGCCGGGGGGCTCGGAACCGGGCTGGTCTGGTCGGGGTCAGAGCTCAGCCCCGGCATTGAGGGGCTTGAACCGGGCTCGTTAACACACACCAAGTGCTGCATTTTGGGGGCTCAAAACGAGAGACCAAGTCCTGTGTGTTGTGGCTCAGAAACAGGCCAAGTCCTGTGTTGTGCAGTCTTGAACCCAGCTCATTTGGCCCTCAGAAACAAAGTCCTGCATTTGGGGGGGCTTCAAACCGGGCTCATTTGGTCAGTTTATGTCTCAGAAACACAAACCAAGCTCTTCATTTTAGGGCTCACAAAGAAAGACCAAGTCATGTGTTTGGGGAGCTTGAAACCAGACTCATTAACACAGACCAAGTCCTGCATTTGGGAGCATGAAACCAGGCTCATTTGGCCAGTGTGAGAGTTGAGAAACAGAGACTAAGTCCTGCGTGTTTAGGGCTTGAAACCAGGCTCATTTCACCCTCAGAAAAAGAGACTAAGTCCTGCGTTTTGGGGTCTTGAAAGAGGGCTCATTGGGCCAGTGTTAGAGCTCAGAAACAGAGACTAAGTCCTGTGTTTGGGGGCTGGAAAGGAGAGACTAAGTCCTGCATTTTGCAGTCATGGAACCAGGCTCATCTGTTCCTCAGAAACAGAGGCAAGAGTCCTTTGTGTGTGTGCTCAGAGACAGAGACTAAGTCCTGTGTTATGGAGCCTTGAAACCGGGCTCATTTAGCCAGTGTTAGAGCTTGGAAACAGAGACTAAGTCCTGCATTACTGGGGCTTGAAACCAGGCTCATGTGGCCAGTGTTAGAGCTGAGAGAGACCAAGTGCTGTGTCTGGGGACTGAAAACCAGAGACTAAGTCCTGTGTTTTGGGGTTTGAGACCGGGCTCATGTGGCTAATGTCAGGGCTCTTCCAGGGAGCTCAAGTGCTGTGTGTGGGGGGCTTGAAGCAGAGCCCAGTGCCGTGTTTTGGGGGGCTCCCACCAGGGCTCGTGTGGCCAGTGTCAGGGCTCAGAAGCAGAGCGCCAGCCCTGTGGTTTGGGGCTTGAGTCTGAGCTTGTGTGGCCAGTATCACGGCTCACCCACAGCCCCAACCCCGCGGCTGGTCCTGGCTCCCCCCGGGCCAGGGGGCAGCGCCCGCAGCCCCGCGAGGCCGGGCTGCCCCGGCCGGGCAGGAGAGGGCAGCCGGTGCCGGTCGGAGCCCCCGCGCCCGTTCCCAGCCTTTATTCAGCACCTGCACGAAGCCGCCGCCTTTATTCCGCGACCCGGCACCGGCAGAGCCCGGAGCCCCGGCCGGCCACCGCCGGCATCGCGTGAGCAGCAGCCACGAGCAACGCCGGACTTGGGCCGCGGGGCCCGGCCGCCGGTGCCCGCTGCTCGCCCCCGGAGCGCGGCTCCTCCTGCCCGCGGCGCCGGGACAGAGGCGGTGAGGCCGGGCTCGGGGCTCCCGGAGAAGCCAGGCCCAGCCCCGACCCTGCCGCCGTGCTCCGGTCCCAGGACCCGCTCCGCGCCCGCCGGCGGAGAGACGAACAGCGGCCGGGACTGACCCGCCGACACCGGCTCCCCGCGCCCGCGAGGCCCGGCAGCGGCACCAGCCCCAGCCCAAATCCTGGTCTCATCTCACCGCCCCCAGGCTCCACGTAGCCTCCGCAAAAATCCTGGGCCGGGCCGGGCCGGGCCGGGCCAGTGCTGCAGCCCCGCGTCCCGAGCGATGGGTCCCACCCGGCGCCCCCGCCCCGCTACTAGCGTCCGCCGCAGTCAGAGCCAGACCCGCTCTGGCGGCGGAAGAGGCCGCGCGTGCGCGGGGCGGGCCGGCAGGGGCGGGGCCCGGGGGGCGCATGCGCGGGGCGGGGCCTGTCACAGGTGTGAGGGGGCGGGGCCCGGGGGGCGCATGCGCGGGGCGGGGCCTGGCCCAGGTGCGCGGGGGCGGTGCCGCAGGGCGCGTGCGCGGGGCGGGGCCTGGCCCAGGTGCGCGGGGCGGGGCAGGGCCCCAGGGCGGCTGCGCGGGGCGGGGCCGAGGAGATTTGAGCCCCGGCGGCCGCCGTCCGCCCCCTCTGGGCTGTTCCGGTGGCGCCGCGCGCGGTCCTGGGGCGGCAGCGGCCGGGCCGGGCTCCTCCGGCGGGGCCCAGGTGAGGCGCGGGGGGCTCGGGCCGGGAGCGGGGCAGGGGCCGCGGCCGAGCGGTGCCGCGGCCCCGGGGGGTGTCGGGGTTGGGGCCGGGGCGGGTGGGAGGTGCCGGTGCCCGGGCGGCCGCGCTGCCGGGGGCTGTACGGAGCCGCCGGTGCAGCCGCGGGGCTCGGGGCGCCGGGGAATAAAGCCCGAGGGCCGGAGCCCGGCGCCCCCCGTCCCCGCTCGGGCCGCCCGCGGCCACACGGGGCCGGGCCCGCCCCGCGGGTCCCCCCGGTCAGTTCTCAAGCACCGCCCGACACCGCCGGGGCTCCCGGGCTCGTCCCTACATCACACGCGGGGCTGTGGGGGTTCGGGGCTCAGCCGGGTGCTTGTGGGACTCGAGAGGCGGCTCCCGGGGCCGGTGCTGGGGCTGAGCAGCACAGACAGAGCTGGACATTTCCCAACCCTGAGAACGGAGCCGCGGGGCTGCGTTTGTGGGGCTGGGAAAGGGGCTCCCGGGGCCGGAGCAGCAAATCCTGCGCCTTTGGGCTCAGAAACGGAGACCTGGTCGGCTGTTTCTGGGGTCAAAGCCAGGGGCCAGTTTGGCCATAGCTGCAGGGTTGGGGGAGGTGGGAGGGTGTTGGAGTGTGGGTGGGAGGGAGGGGGGTGGGATGGTGCGTGGACCCTCACCGGAGGTGGGGGTCCGGTCGCGTTGGCCCCGAAACTCAGGGACGCCGGCATGCACCAGGCAAAATTCAACGCAGGAGATAGACTCAGGGCGAAAAAGCACTTTTTACCCCCTTTTCGTGTCCAACTGTTCATTCCAGGTGCGCCCAAGCACCGGACTAGTGTACAATTATGACAGGTCATATTCATATACAAGTCGTGACAGTGATTGATTTACGACCTGGCCAAAAGCCAGGCTCATTTGAACAAGCACAAGCTTTATTGAGCTGGAGATGAACTCAAGGAGGAGCTGAGGCTGGAACCATCCATGAGCTGGAGCTGCAGCCAAACTGGAACTAAGCATCAGCTGGAGCTGGAGATGAACTCAAGGAGGAGCTGAGGCTGGAACCATCCATGAGCTGGAGCTGCGGCCAAACTGGAACTTGAGCATCAGCTGGAGATGAAGCTGCACTGGAACTGGAAACGAGCTGCAGCCAAAACTGAAGTGGGACCATCCACGAGCTGGACCTGAAAAACAGGGGTGCAAAAACAATGAGCTGGAGCCGCAAATGAGCTGGACCCGAAATGAACACGTGCAGAGACAATGACCTGGAGCTGTCCACGAGCTGGAACAGAAACAAAACAGGCAGAAACAACCAACCTGGAGCCGTCCACAAACTGGAGCTGAAACGAGCCGGAGCCATCTGTAGGCTGGACTTGAAACCAGAGCAGCAACAAACAGGGGCTGGAGCCAAAACTGAACTGGAGCCGTCCAGGAGCTGGACCTGAAACAAACAGGGGCAGAAACAAACACACATGAGCACAAACCAAGCTGGACCGAAACAAACGGGCCTCGCAAATTGAGCTGGACCCAAAACAAAGGGGGCCCAAAGGAGAGCCCAAACCAAAAAACAAACCCCTCACAAGGAGAACCCACTCACAAAACAAACCCCTCACAAACAAACCCCCTCACAAACAAACAAACCCCCTCACAAACAAACAAACCCCCTCACAAACAAACAAACCCCCTCACAAATCCAAGGGGGGGGCCCAACCGGAGATGGACCTGACACAAATGGGCATCCAAACCAAACAACCAAACAAAAACCAAGGGGAGCCCAAACTGACCTGAACCCCAAACAAACGGGGCCCAACCAACCCACCTGGAGCTGCAGCCGGGCTGGAGCAGCGCAGTCCCCGCAGCGTCTCCGGGCGGGCGCAGACCGGGCTGTCCCCAGGCAGGAGCGGGGCAGGCGGCAGCGTCAGTTTCTTCCTGGGGCTCCGCACCCCCCCGTGGGCAGCTCCCGGCCTGGCTGGGGCTCCTCCGTCCGTCCGTGTGTCCCTGCGCAGGGAGAGACGTGGCACAATCAGCCCCCGGCAGCGGCCCGGCCCAGAGAGCCCCGAGCTGCTGCCCGGCAAACCCTGCTGCCTCCCGGGCACGGGCAGCTCTGCCCGGCCCCTCGGCAGCCGCGACCCGGCACTGCGCAGCCGAGGCGGGAGGGGAGGGAGAGACGGGGCCGGGACAGCAGAAACCACCGCCTCGGGGCACTCACCTCACCGGGACGAGCCTTCCCCTTGCGTCAGCACCGCCGGGGCCACCAACACCTCCCGAGGCACCGGCACGGCCGTCGCTCCCCGTGCCCGGCCGGGCCGGCTTCACCGCCTCACCCACGGGGCTGCAGGAGCCGGTGCGGGTCCCCGGAGCAGCCTCTGCTCCCACCGCAGCACGTCTTGAGCTGAAAAAGAAGGTTTTAATTAAAACAATGGCTTCATACAGAGCCAACACAGGGCTCCCCTGAGAAGACTGCAGGGTCAGGCACCCCAATGGGAAGGGCTCGGAGAGGGACAGGGGACAATAAAATACCCCATTTTCTGGGAGGGAAAGAAAAGCAGAGTAAAAAATCAATGCACAAATACAACAACTGCTGTGCAAAGTCAAAACTTAAGTTTTAACTTCAGGTCTTACCTGTAACCTGTGGCTGGCAAGCACACACAGGGGACTGGTAAACAGCTGCTTGAATACACCAGCTAATAAACTGCATTAACTAAAAAGAAACAAAAATGCATTTAATTGCACCCTTGGTCCCATCAGAACTCCTGCAGAAAGGCTGTTCTTGTTGGGGTGACCCGCAGAACCCCCACAGCAGCTCTGGTCCCAGCCTGGCTGCCCCCAGCAGCACAGGAGACCTGAACCCCCCCAGCCCTGCTGGGAACCAGCTGCAGCTCCTGGGCTTCTGAGGGAAGAACCAAAAGCCTTTGCTCAAAGTAACTGCGGGCAGCTGAGGCTGAGAACCAGAAGAAACTGTGGACACAGCCCAGCCCCAGGAGACAGGTGGAGGCAGTTAAGGTGCCCCCGGCTCTCGGCAGCTCTGCTCCTGCCTCCTGGTACTCACCATGATGAGGGCTGTAACGAGCGTCTCCTTGCACAGCCCCAGGCAATTCCGAGAGTCCATCAGCCCCCCAGTCCGGGGGTTTGGGTGCCAAAACCGTGCCCTGGTGTCCAGGGAACGCCCCGCCTGCGCAGCCCAAACCCCACTGGCCTGTCCGGGGCTGGCAGTGGGTGCAGCCCAGCGCCCTCCGGGTGAAATGTCTCCTTTGGGGCTCTTGGCCACCCCAGCAGCACCGGCATCACACGGGGACCACAAAACCTGCACCAAAAACACGTTAACTCCCCCAGAGGAGACCCCAGACACGGCAGAAACCCCGTGCTCACTGCTGGGCCCAACCACCCCCGGCCCTCACCGGGCCCGCTCCCCCCTCACCCGGCCGGGCCCGGCGCTTGCCAGGGACACGGCGGGGCCCCCAGGCCGCCCGCAGACGGTCCCCGAGGGCCCCGGGCCCGGCAGGAGCCCCCCCCGCAGCCGGGGAACCCCCCCAGTACCGGGGACCCCCCGCCGCCGGTACCTGCTCCCGCCGCCCCGTCCCGCGCGCTGCTGCCGCGGCGGAGGCGCCCCCTGGCGGCGGCGAGCGGTACTGCGCCCGGGGGCTTGTTGAAGTCTCGGGGGTCGTCACGCACCTGCCGCGCGGGGGTGGGGCCCACTCCGCGCCGACCAATCAGCGACGCCGACGCCTCCGGGGAACAGCCAATGGCGAGGCGGGGCGGAAGCGACCCCCCGCAGTGTCGCCGCCTGGCGGAGGGAACGCAGCACCGCGGGCGGCACCGCCCCGGCCCCGGCCCCGCTCCCAAAGGGGCTCCGACCCCCGCGGTGGCCGCGGGAAGGCGGAGAGCAGCCCCCAGCCCCTGCCCGCCCCACCGCCGCCAGGCCCCTCGCTCCTGTGACAGGCGTGAGGGCACCCAGCGACCCAGCCACGCACCGGCTGCCAGCGTCCCTCAGCACCGACCCGGCCCGTGCAAACCCCTCGTGTGACGGGGCCTCGCTCCTCGCCAGCGAACGCAAAACCGGGGCGGGGATCCGTGTTCCAAACCCGCCGGGGGGACCCCTGGGGCTGTGGCAAAGAGACCTCACAGCGTCTGGGTACCCATTGTCCACACACCCCGCTCGCAGAAGGGCTGACACACAGCGGCGGGGTGGGGGGGGAAGACAAAATGTGACACTGTGACACACTCGGGAGTGGAGAGCAGAGGAGACCCTGTTACCGGAAAACAGTACCCGAGAAAACTCGCTAACCCAAATGATAGTTTAGAAAGCCGACACTGGTTTATAGCAGCCCTGGGTGCATGGGAGATCTCTCCTCCTAGCACACACACCCAGGGATAAAAGCACGCTCGTTACGTACATTATAGAAAAATGAATATTCATACAATTCTGAGTAAAGCCCACCTATTCCAAGAAACTTTATGCATATGCTAATATATTATGTAATTGTCTCTGAACATGCTTACTAAATCGGGGAAGGGGTCTTGGGTGGGCTCTGAAGGTCGTAACCCCCCCTCAGTGATGCTGTGTGACCCCACTTCTGCGTACGTGTGGTTGAGGCCTTTCTGCTGACACGTGCAGGTCGCTCAGAAGGAGAAGATCCTGTTCTGGTTCTTACAGGATTTATCTCTACTCCTGGCACCAGAGCTGTCAATCAAGTCAGTTAAGACACTACAAAGATGTTGTTCACAGTCTTGCTTCTCTCTGGCCCTTCTTTATAATTAGTGAGGAATTTAACAGACCTTGGATTCTCTAAGACTAAGCGCAAGCAAGAATCAGTGATGACTATAACTGTTATCAGTCCCAGAAGCAGACCCTGTCTTCAAAACATGCCGTTAGCTTCAGAATGTACCATTATTAGAGCTGAAAGGAAAGTTGATTCTGTCTAAAGGTTACACAGAACAGGCCTTTTAGGGCCTACTTGGAGGCTTGCTTTTACTAAACCGCCAGGTATCAACCCCAGCTCCCACTTCTCTCCGAACAGAGCAAGCTGGCTGGACAAAGCCCCCTTTCTGGGCCAGCGGGCCTGAGGACGCACTAGTCAAACCCCCCAGAGCATGAGTAACACCCCAGGGCAGTCAGCTACCCTGCACAACCTGTGTCTGCTACGGGGGCAATGGGGGAGCCAGCGAGAGCTTGCAGAGAAAACAAGCGCTGTAGCGGGAGGGAGGTACTGTGAGAAAGTCACTTCAGCGCTGCCCGGAGGGCCTGGAAGCCCAGTCCCTGTTAGTGCTGATAAAAACTGAGTGACCCTCGCCCTCAAGCAGCGGCGTAGCAGCAGAAAGAAACAGAGAAGTCGGGTTTGTACTGACCGAGGCAGAACAAGGCACATATCCCTCGGAGATGGATGTGTCCATCCTGCACGTGAGAGAAAGCCGATGACAGAAACAACCCACAGCCGGTGTCAGCCTGCCACAAGGGAGGGTGAGGGCAGGAATGAACCCAACAGACAGGTTTGCAATCGAAGGGAGCCTCAGCTTTGTACGTGGTCAGTCCCAAACACCCGCAGCCCCGGGCACACCCTCAGACCCCACCTGGGCCCAGACACCCCCTCCCCAAGCCGCAGCTGGGCCCAAACACCCCCCGGCCCTCACTGGGCCCGGTCCCCCCTCACCTGGCCGGGCCTGGCGCTCGCCAGGGGCATGGCGGGGCCCCCAGGCCGCCTGGAGATGGGCCCTGAGGGTCTGGGTGCGGCAAGAGCCGCCCCCTGCAGCCAGGGACCCCCCAACAGTAACGGGGACCCCTCGCCGCCCCCCACAACCCCCCCCAGCCTCACCTGCTCCCACCGCCCCGTCCCGCCCAGGGTGTCCCGTAGTGGCGCCCCCTGACGGCGGCAGTCAGTACTGCAGCGGTGCTGGCCCCGCTGCTGGGTGGGGCAGGGGGCGGGGCCTGACTCCCCCTGCCCAATCAGCGCTGCGAGCATCACATGGAAACTGCCAATCGCGATCCAGGGCGGTAGTACATAAGGGCCGTTGTGGGGAGGCAGGAGCTGTTTGGTGGGTGTGTGAGAGCTCCTGCAGGTGTGTGACCGGATCTGGTGGCCTCCGTGTGGGGGTGCGGGGCTTCCTTCAGCTCTTGTTCAATACCGGGGTTGCAGCTGTGTTAAGGTGAACAACCTGCTGAGTAACAGGTGCCAGGTGGGGCTGGGCTGAGGGGTGTTTGCTCTCTGTGTGTCTGTAGTGGGAAGGATTGAGCCCTTCATCCCACAGGTTATCAGTGTACAGGCTCATGAGGTAAAGACTGTTTTAATTTCTTCTTACTTAGGGTTTCTGGGGGGTTTAATTAAGGCCTTTCCCCTATTATGCTTCAATTTCCAGTCTTAGTTGGGCATGGAGGTTATTCTGTGTGGGTATGTTAAAGCTCTGTGGTTATGGCCTTCCTTGTGGCAGGGCTGTGTGCTGAGCAGAGATGCTGTTGGGGAGGGGGAATAATTCCTTTAAGAAGCATTTCTGTAAGCCATGAGCATGCAAAGTCCTCCTGCTTTCTGTGTTAATAGCAGGACTCTTACTCACAATGAGGAACTGGGCTTTTTTTGGCAGGCAGACTGTCAGGAAAGCTGCTGATCCCTGTGGTGTGGGGAGCACCATGACTTGCTGTAGGGAGAATTGTGAGGTACCTGGTGTTATGCTTCCAAGGGTAAGGACAGAGGTTACTTTCCCAGGCCTGTCCAAACACCACCTTCTGTTAATCACAGAACCATCTAAAACAAACTGGTAACTTCAGGAGAAATGTGCTCAAGCTCATCTTACATTAGAAACGTGGATCTTGTTTGCTTTTGTGTTTGGAACAGGAGTTAGGAAGTGTGGCTTCATTTAAAGGAGCTCTCATTGGTCTTCTGTGTATGCTCATGGAGGACACTTATGTATTTTTGAGATTTTAGACTCCTTATGGATGGAAATGTAAAAAATAAAACACTTCCAGGTAGATCTATGATCATCACAAAGCTATTGATTTTTTTCTGTTAAAGCAGCTGTCCTTTGTAAGTCTTAACTATCTGCAGGTGGCAAAAATCAACTTGGTGATTTGCTTCTGGTAACAGCAGTCAAAGGAACAGCATTTTTTCTGATGGAAATCCTTGAAGTAAAAGTCAGAATCTTAAAAAATGAGAGGATGCTAAAGATGGCAGAGTGATGGGGATGGATAATCCATAATGAATATTTTCTGGAGAGTCTCTTGGTGTTCCTGATGTAATGCTGTTCTGCCACCAAGTATCTGCAGTCTATAATTTGTGTCCTTAAGTACTGAGGCTAATGCCAATATAATGTCTGTATTAGAGCTTTCTGTGAGGGCAGATTTTAGGTCACAAATTTAGATTTTTTTTTCCTCTTAGCAGCTTAATAATCATGAAATTATATAACAAATCTGTAAACCAATTACCAAATGTCAGAAGGTGCCCTGACTAAAATACCCACATCCCCTGGAATGTGCCATATTCACAAATTATCCATGTGTTATTTATAGCTCCTCAAGGCACAATAATGAAGAAAGCAGTAATGAAATCTGAAAGCCTGAATATCTCCCTTATGGTTGAAAACAAATCCCATGAGACCCATCTGTAGTCCAAACTGGGGGAAAAAAAATCCTTTCTAAAACAAAAACATACAAACAACCTCTTCTGCCTTTACAGTTTCATATTTGGCATTTCATTATTAAAATTATTTAAGCTGCAAATTATAATCCTACCATCCTCTTTGCTCCCACACATTCATTTTATCAAAATGATTCTTTGAAATTCCTTCTTAATTTTTGTTCTCCAACACCACAAAGTGCAACCCAAACACTTAAAAAAGACTGACTCCTTAGGGGTGCAATTTGCACTTGCAAAACCAAAGTTACATGGTACACCTCTTTCTCCCAGTGTGTGTCTCGGCTTCTTTCCCTGCCCAGCCACCCTGGCTGCTCTTACTTGTGGTCATATAGACATGAACTATATCATACCCAGAAAAGCTTTTTTTGAAATGTATGGTAATTATGGCACTGAAATATTTTACTCAATCAATTTCATGCAGTCGACCTGTAGCACTGTAAGAAGTGATTAATTCATCACGGTGTAACATGAGTGCATGAGCACAAAACAAGGAGAAAGGAAGGAGACTCCCTCTTTTTTTGGCACATGAACCAATCCTCAAGAACACATGGTGGTTTTGCCTTTATTTTCATGATGGATGCAAACAATGCAGAACTGCCAAAAACACCTGAAGATACATCAGAATATTTAAATATTTCTAATGCTTAATTGATAAAATAATCAGCATCACTATCTTTCAAGCCCCCAACTCAGTAATGCCCTTGTCCTACTCCAGGCCTTTCCCCAAGAGCCTTCCCCTATCCATATTCCAACAACAAAATGAACAGCAACAGAGCCTCCTGCCCGAAACTCAACGAGAACACATTGCCTTCTGCTTTTCTTGTCTCCATCCTCCTTCTCCCTTTGACTGCCTTTCCCCCTCTTTCTTTTAATCTACCTCTCTCCCCCCTTGCATTCGTTGGCTATTTTCTTGTGTTGTTAGAGAACTTATTTCAGACAGTTGAAAAGCTCTTGGAGGCATCTGAAGGGGTGAAAAATCATACTAGAAGGCAGGAGTTGCATCTTTATATTACTTTTGCAGACCTGACTCTTAGCCAGAGGGTTAGCAGATGGGCACGTGTTGTCAGAACATGTTTTGAATTTAAACAAAATTACATTGGCTCCTGCTGGGCTGCTGCAGTACCATGGTGACCTCAGGAGACGTTTCTACCTATGCACTGTGTTCAAAGGTGAACAGTGTTAAGGTTTAATTTACTTGATTTAAAACTTCTTTATATGTAAGAGGTGGATAATAGAAATAAGTCTTAAAAAAAAATTAAAATAGTTCTCATCTTCCCTAACATCCTTTTCTGCAATTCTTTTCACCACCTGTTCTTTATTATTCTGGCTTTTGAAGAGCTCCAAGATAAATGTTTTTGAAGTATTTCTAATTAATACAAGCCTCTAACCTTTGCTTTTGAAGACAAATGTGTAGCTGTAAATGGCAAAATAACAAAAAGCAACCCCCAAAATATTTCTGTGTCAGCTGGCTTCAACCACAAATACAAAGCAGGAGACTTCCATGGGAAAAAGTCCCCAGAATGTGGTTCCCATGGAGAAGCGGTAGCTGAGCACAAAATCTTTGGGGTTTGGATTTTGGAGATTCATGGATATTTTAAGCTAAAAGCAGACTTAAGTCACCACTCTGTTTTGGACTGAGTAGCGTACAGCTTGTGAGTGCTTTAAGCCTGTGGTTGTTGTCCCTTACAGATGGATGGTGTGTCTTAGCAAAACCCACCTCGTCAGTGCTAACTACACAGGGAGCACATGGACAGACCTCTAGTCAATGGGAGGAGTTTGCTTAGGTCAGGTATGAGCTCAGTACAGGGGATTTCTGTCATGGAGGAGACCTCTCAGGGCTGCCTCTCCACCCGTTGCTAATAAAGAATTTTTCTAGCTTAATTTCAGAGCTGCTGGATTCTCCCTTTGGGAGACCTTTGTGCAAACTAATGGACTGCCCTGTCGAGAAGAGTTGTGTTCCCTCCATTTCACTGCCTGCCCCCCAGGCCGATTTCTTTTCATGACTTAAGAGCTGACAGTGCAATCTGCACACAGTTGTTTGCATTGAGCTTTCACACCGAAACCCCTGACCGGCTCTATCAGCTTCTGCTCTCTGGAAGAAGCTCACAATAAACTGCAAAGGCACTGTCCTACTGCAAAAAGCTTTCAGACCACCTCTGGGTCTGAGATGCGACATCCACCCTGCAGAAACCTTCCAAATTGTATTTTCAGGAAGGGATAAGGGAGTCTTTCCAGAAAGGATCCCACTTACCAGGAAATCCCTTCATGCCTTTTGTGGCCAGTGGTGCCATCACAGAGACATACCGTATCCTGATGGCTTGCTCCATGCTGCGTGCAGCCGTGCCTCAAAGGGCTCTGCCCACATCAAGGCAGCCTGCAAATATCTCCCCCAAGAATACCCATCAAGTCATAGATATGAGGATGATAATAAATCAAGAAATGTAGTCAGGGACCTATTCTCAACTTCAGACTGCCTCTGGCATCATTCAACATCGCGGTGTCAGCAGAGACAGGGAGTCTCTCTTTTTATTGAGAGGTCAGAGTTCAAGTATCTTAACTTCACATTTTAAATTATTATCGTAAAACCATGCTTTTACTATTTCGTTTGTTCCAGAATGTAATTACCTTTTCTTTCCAGGACTGAATGGAGATGCTAGGTGGTAAAAATTGTCTTTTGTTAGGAGAAGCAGACTCTATAAGCTATTGTGGTGTTAATTTTGCAGTTATCTTGGCTTCCTTAATATCATTTAGGTATTTCTTTTCTTTACGGGTACCTTATTCTGCTTGATTCTGTTTAATTTTGAACCTCCATTGATGTTGAGGATTTAATGCATTTTTTTATCATACTGTGCAAAATGCTGATGGAATCTTTGTGCAGACTCTTTGGTGACAGAAAAAGGTTATTATTATCTTCCCCTTTGTATTGTATCTCCACAAATCTATACACAT
Organism: Nyctibius grandis; assembly: GCF_013368605.1. Lineage (NCBI taxonomy): Eukaryota > Metazoa > Chordata > Aves > Nyctibiiformes > Nyctibiidae > Nyctibius > Nyctibius grandis. Next base: position 84,181,102 of record NC_090663.1, read on the forward strand.
GCTTTGTAGCCACCCGCTTTGCACAGGAACATGAAGAAATAATTTTGGTTTTATTCACTACAAAAACATTCTTTTAAAGATGTGTCTTTATAATTGTCCTTTTTAAAATTTGTGCATGCATAATGCATTGCTTTTAAAGGGGACTTGAATGAATTGCCCCAATTATACACACCTTACCACTCAGGCTGCTGCTTAGCTCAAAGGTGAAACCGTCTATGGTGAAATCCAAAAGTCTACATTAGATTTGAATGTAGAAGGAAAAGAATTTCATTCACTGAGAGCAGTGACAAAAGACCCCCATCTGCAGTCTGCACCAGTCACCCAGTTACTCTGTTTCTGGCATTTTCAAGGATGCTAAACACACCCAGGCTTTTTATTACCCCAGTCCACCCAATACTCAATCTGTAAAGACAGAGAAGAAAGAGTGAGCTCCCTTTGCCCCGCTCCAGACAGTTTCCATACTTCCATTAATTCAAATTCCTTTCTACCTGCTATCTTGATTTATCAGTGATCCATGGCAAGGATCAGCAACTATCCAAATTAAATGGCAATTGACTAAAAGTATTCAGAAATATTTCTAGGTGAGTGCCAGGTTAATTCAGTGTATTCCAGCCATGCAGCCATTCCTGATTTACACAGGAATAGCCGCTGGATATTGAGACATAGTTGTGATATCCATGTATTGTCCAGATGCTCACTTCGAGAAGCTTGAGAGACTTCCATCTTTGAAACAGGGTTAAATGAAAATAATTAAATAAACCAGCAGAAGACTAAAAATGCTGTCTAGTGAGTCTATGTGTTTATCATGCTCTGTATGCCTACAAATTCACTTTGCAGTCAGGACACACGGGGCTTGATTAATTTTCTGCCGTTACATTTTCCCTGCCACTAAAGGTAACATGCTTATGATTTTCAATAAATAAATCTGCTCTTTTCTCTTAGGGTTTGTGTACACTCTGAATGCATTTGTGACACCAGATTTTCACTGGGGAAATGAAAAAAGCCAACAACACAGGAGGTCAAAATGAAGCAAAAGAATCACAAAAAGAGCCTCCTGTAAAATAAGGACAACCCCTGGGCCATATTAGACTCTCTTTTCCTCTTTTATGTAGACAATAATTTCTATTTCCCTTCTTTTGAATCTACGTGACATGCAAACTCTGTGTTTAGGTGTGGGTAGGCTGCAAAGTGTAATTGTGTATTAGATCTGCTGAAGCTGAGACACATCTGCAGTGAGGAAAACCCATACTTTTATAAATTACACACAAATACTACATTCCAAAAACTCATGGCGGGTGAAACAGATCACTCCCATCACCAGCCGTGCCCATTACTGCCTTAGGACTCCTTGGAAATAGCGCTCTGAAAGCAAAGCTATACACAAATCAAATAGAGTTTCCATTTTTATATAAGGCCTCAATGATGCAGTCAGAAATATTTGTCATATTCAGGATGAACATTTGAAAAAAACTTTCTTGAGTCCATTACCTTTGTTTTTCCAGATGCTTTTAGATTATGTGTTTGAAAAGAGCAACACTTCCTTGCAGCCCAAAAGAACAGCAAAATCATTTCCGAAGACAAATCGTATCTATACAGCCTCTGCACTGCCTTTTTATTCTGTGTATTCTTCCTTTCAGGCAGTGACAACACCTGTAAGTGAAGCAAGTAGAAATTACCTCTTCTGCAGCAAAAACCCACCTCATCCATGAAAACCATATTGTCACTTGCTCATATATTGAATACTGTTAGTTTAATAGGTAAATATTGCAGTGCCTGGATGCTACAGAACAGTATATTTTTAAAATGCACGCAATAATAAAAGACAGTAATAACCCAGGCTCTATGAAACTCTGCTGGCTCCACGTGCTGTTACTGCCTCAGCAGAAATTGGCTCTGACACCAGTGAAAAAGGACTTGGCATCCCAGTTCTTTAAATAAGATCACCAAACAGGTCTGTCGCTTTCACTTCAATCGGACTGACTCAGGAGCAAATCCCATACAGGAGAATCTCCCTGGGAGAAGTAAACTAACAGTTTGTAAAATATCAGCTGTAACAGCTACAGTTACTATTTCTATTAAAGATTATCAGTATTTCTATTAAAGATGAGCTGGAGACAAATCAGGATCTCATGTTTAATTATACTTAGACCTACATGCCTAAATATATAGGAAAAAATGCTCACTCAATGGGAATTTTTCCTTAACTCCAATGGAGCCAGGATTTCCCACTGAATATTTGAATTTTCAGGATATCAACTGCAAGTACATCGCTAGAAATAACATTAATAATTTTCAGTGCAGTTTAAAAATAATCAGAGGCAGCCCAATGGTCCAACTTCCATGCTTGGACTAAGACAGACTGAGAAAAATCATGCAAAGCTTTATAACCTGAGGGGAGAAAAAGAAAACAAGCACAGGGGTGATGTCTCAATCAAATATGAAGCAATCTATATTTTCCATTAAAGCCATTGTGAAATTGGCCATTGTACAAAGGTCTTGATTGAAAACCATGTGAAAGTTAATGGTTTTCACTCAGATGATCCTCAGCTCTCAAAGAAGAAAACAAGGAGAATGCAGACCCACAAAAACAGAACTTGAAAAAAAATGCTAGTGCAAAACCATACGACACAAAAGGAACAATTTAAATAGTTCTAGAAAATAGTATAAATTGCCTTGTTCCCACAACTAGAGGCAGATTCCACAATGCAGGTTCTCATTATAATTTCAGCACTGTATTTCTTTTTTTATAAACAGCATATTAGTAAGATTTACCAATATTGTTTCAATATGCTGAAAGCTTTATTATCTATTCTTTGACATCTTGCATTTTTCTAATTCTTTAGTTTTAATAGAAAGCAATAGAGATGTGTACTAAAGACTCAATTTTTTAACGTGGTTGATTTGAAGGCTAATTAACACATTCATATCTGTCAAAAAATCCAATGTCTTTTGTATTCCTATTTCTGGGTTCTTTTGTGGTCAGTTTAATTAAATTTGTTGATAAGACACTTGACAAAGGAAGAAAGGAAAAAAACCCATTGAATAGTTTAGATTTTTCAAAAGCAATTAATAGTTAGTGCCCATTAAACTAAAGAAGGAATCAGCTGAATAATTTTCTGTTTTTTTTTTAATGTTATCCTTAAAATTCTAGCATCTCTTTTAATAAGAATAACCTGGAAAGAACAAGAAGCAGTCATGATCCAAAACAGCTTCCTCTCTTCTTCTCCCCCAAAGGAAGAGGCAAAAAAAAAATTATTGAGATGCTGAATAACAGGAGTTCACAGTTTAAAAAGGCTGCTGACAACCTCTGAGGGCCCTCTGTTTCAGAAGCTGTGATTTCAAGAGTGAGCAAAGTGGGTCATAAACGCTACTGATAGCCGAAAATTAGGAGATGAAGAGCACTTCAGAATGTTTAAGTGTGGTGGGTACGATTACAGCAATCAAAACGCTACCCCATTTTGCTACAGCTTATCTTGAACAGCAAGGTTAAAAAAAAAAAAAAGGAAAAAAAAAGCTGTATGATCCTAAATTGTGCAGTATGGATAAACGTTAGAACCAGTCCTGGCAGAAGTGTGCACAGGCAGCTGACCCAAAAGGGAACGTGGTATTTACCTTGTTTTGTACTTTCAGCCAAGAAGATTCCTGCTGCTTCTTCAGAGAAGTTTCACTCTTACCTTATCATCTGAAGTAATCCTTTGCTGGTTTGGTGTTCCGGACTGACCCAATTCTCACAAAACATCTACGCAAAAAAAAAAAAAAAAAGTCTTCATCCTTAATTATAACACTGGGATGCTTGGAAGGATGTTTGTGTATGTAATTCACTGGCCTGTAATGACTTGGTAGGTATTATTACATATGACCAGTAAAACAGCATCGCAATGTTAGTCATAAGGCCTGAATTTGGTCTCGTGACCATGAATATAGTCTCTGTTGCTCCGGAGAGTGAACATTACCCACGCACTTACATATGCTGCATAAGTTGTAGTTTTTCTATTTTTGACCACTTGGGAGGTTTTCTCCTTTCCCCACATCGACTTCCCACGCAGTTTCAGAGCAGATGTTTGTGCTCTTGATCCTTGTTAGGCAATTGCTCCACAGTTTGGGGCCACGGCTCGTACCAAGGGCTCCAGGATGAAGCTGGCAGTAAACTCTGTCACCTCTTTCCCCTCCTGTGAAAAACTCCTAGCTGAAGATGCAACATCTCCAAGGATCATTGCATAAACCTCACTACCTGCCTTACAAAGAGCAAAACAACTCCATAAATACACGGTGACGCAAACATTAAAACCTCCAATCGAGCCATCCGCAAGAAGATCTCCTCGTTCAGCAGAGGACAAGAGAATAAACAATAGATGACAAATGTTAGGTCATTCCCATCTTAAGCCAACATAACTCCATGCTACCGCCAAACATGAATCTTCTCTTCCTTCTGCCGGCTGAATCAGCAAGCTCATCCCAATTCATCAGGAAGCTGCACGACTGCTAACGGACAAAGGGGTTCAACAATATAAAAAGCATGATATATTAAAGGCACTAGGAAACAAACAAAAAAAAAACACTAAGAAAAAAAAACCCTAGTATTAATAGTAGTACCCAATACAGACTAAAAAGGCAAATAAACAAAATAACTTCATTTAGTTTTAATCCTAATGCCTAGGGATGAGTTGAGCATGAATGTCCACATGCCTTGTTCACTATCCTGTAAGCTGAAAGGATACAGAACTAAAATAAAGTCTTACAGCAAATAATTAAGATGAAAACTATGAACCCAGAAGTTGTAATGAAAAAATATGAATGATATGAAAAACAGTCCCGTGCCGTTAGGAAGCAATTAAACGTCATTCTCAACTTCTGCCAGGAATTGAAGGTAAATCAGCACAGGCATGTGAAGCTCTCAACTGAAGATCTGTACCCCAAGCACAAGAGTTAATTGGCAGCGAGCTTCTTTGCAATAGATTTAAAGATTTTAAGACCCAAAGGGATCAGCGTGATCGACAGATTTGACCTTCCATATAACAGAGGCCAGAAAATGTCATACAGTAATTCTTCCGTCAAATCTAAAAACTTTTAGGCTAAAGTAGGATCTCTATTCAGCTAAGGTATGCAGACCCAGCTTTCAAGGGTTAGAGAGACGGAGTGTTCATTCCCAGCCCTTTAAAAATTGATCCACCTGCCCTTATTACTAAGAGGATTTGCCCAATATCCAGTTTCAATAGCTCTTCCTTCAACAGAGGTAGCCACTGCTCTTCACCCCCAGCTTTTTATTACACTCTTCATTTTCTTTAAGCAGCAAAATATAAAGCTTATTTTCAAAAGTCACATAAATAATGAGATCAAATTAAACTTCACAAAAAAAGAAGTACTGAACAGTGCGCGTCATACAGTTTCAGGGTGCTTCTGATTGCCACTGCCTGGGAGAACCAGTGGTAGATATTTACATTGAAATATTAATTAAGCACAGAGTGCATTAGTAATTGCTTTAATGATCTTTTGTACAATAACCATCATTGCTATTCTGTGTGTTCTCCTCTGCTCAGACAGTTTCAGGGACATACTATCATTTGTTTATATTGCACAGCATCCACTGGAGGCAAAGGGAAAGCACACGTTAGGTAAGCAAGCAGCTTTTTTAATTGGGCTTTCAAGGAAGTCCCTTACTGGCTGTGCCCTGTACACGCGGCTGTCCTGTTCCCTGCCAGGCTGACGAGCTCCTGTGCCCAGGTCCTCCCTTGCAATAATCTTGTAATGTCATCAACAGCAGAGAGAGAAGCAAAATCCTGCCCTAGTGTCAGCATAAACCAGGATTTACCAACATGAAAGTTTAGGAGCTTACATTTTCAAAGCTTGCGTGTAGGACTTATTTATAGGGAAAAGCAAAGCAAAACCAGTGGGGCTTCTTTGAAGTCCAAGCAAGCACTCCCACCCAGCAAACTACTTACCAAGCAAATAAAATAATTGCAATAATTTCCACAATAATAATGTTTGCCAACTAAGTGGAAATTCACTTACAGTAATACCATGAGCAAATATCAACCTATCCCTCTACTCCCATCCTTTCCAAAGAATAAGAATAATTTTACGGTCATATATATATATATGTATATGTATGATCATATTACAAACAGACAGTTCTCTGCAGCCTTTTTATTGATTAAAATGTACCCAGCTGCTGACTTGCTTTGCAGAGCAGAGAGACCAAATGCCTGCGTCTACAACTGCTAAAATGGAAACTCTCCCGATGCAGCTCAGAAAGACTTGCTTAAAAGTTATTTTTTTCCTTTTTTGAAAGAAAATCTGTATTTTTTTTCATAGTAACAAAATGACAAAACTTAAATTCCTTACACACTCTGAAGTTAAGTATTTTCAGGAAGAATTCTATATCCATTAGCAATACTGTATAATACTGGACTAGACTGACAGAGGGGAAAGCGAAACATTTTTACGTATCTATTATAAGCAAACACATGTAAAAACACAGTGTAAGAACATTTCCTAAAATGGACTTTTCAGAAAATCAATACATTGTCACTGGGGCAGATCACCCAGCATCATCAGTGACAGAATTTTACTAAACCAACTACAGCAAAAGAATCAAGCCTAACCACCAACGCTGAAAGCAATTATGTTCATTACGAACCCACAGAACCCCTTCAAACGACACAGCATTTCATGAACACCTGTGCGACTCCATGGAGTCCGGTTTGGATCCAGGCTCTATCTTTATGCAGTTCCATCTTTGTATACTCAAAATAAAAATATACTCATCTAATTCTTGGAAATGCAGGGGATTTTTGTTTTACCCAGACTACGGAGTGGCATTGTGGGGGTTTGGTTATCCTAAAAACACCCTCCAAGTTGTGTAACCACTGGGAGCTGCTGCAGGATCTCACAGCTGTAAAATCTGGAGGACACAGTGGTTTGAAAATGTTCCTGTGCATATAATTTCATAGCAAACATCCAACCTTCCACATTATCTTAACTTGAGGTGGAAATACCGATGAATCAACATTTTCTTAATGAGCTTTATTTTAATCCTGGTATTACACTGCTCCTTGAGGAAGGGAAATCTGTTTTCACTGACTTCAGCACCAGCAGAATGGGAGCACCTACTGGTGTTTTTAATGAAGTTGAGAGATAGTGACTGCAATTTTTCAAGAAAAGAATTTAGGTGTCCCTTTAAAAACAAGTATTACAGATTAGTATTATTTCTTTCTGAGGCATACAGCTTTTTACAATGAAATTTAATGAAGTAGGCTCTAAGGTATTTCCTGTAATATATTTCAGTAAAAGAAAATATAGGCCGCTATATTTGCTCGTGTAAGCATTCAGGGTTTAAGGAATTAGTTAAACAATGACTGCATGAAGTTATTAACCTTCTTGGAGAATTAAAATGTGCCACCACGTGATGAATCAAAAGCAGCAGTCATTTCAAATTTGAAGGACTGATTTTATGCATGCAACTGAAACATAATTAAAACAATATGCAATTGTATTGTGTCTACAGAAAGTTTGACCAGACTTCTAGACCATTAGAACACCTTTGAACTGCTTTTATTTGGTACATTCATACCCCAGTTACCTCTTGGCAATGGCACAGGCTCGGGAAGATCATATTCTAGTACTTAGCCTCAAGTAAAGGGATAGTCTAGTGAAATTAGCGATTTATAGGTTTTATTTCTTTGCAGTATTCTGCTGTAGTGGGAACATTAAGAGGATCAGAATGCCTAAGTAAAATTCTGCTCATGCACGGCTTATTGCATAAAAGCAATAGCAACAAAAAACCCTGATACCAGACTAATCTGTGTACAGGTTATCTGCATAGGTCAGGTATTTAACGGTAAATTTTATAATGGGAAAGGTTTAAAAAATGTATAGCATTTTCTCTCTGAGACAGGGCACAGGAATGTTCTCTGTTTAAACCAGCTGGAACACCGATACCATGAGATTAAACATAACATAGGAAGGATAAAAGAATTACCATATATTTTAAAAAAACCCACAAAACTAAAACCCAAAGAGCAGAAATGAGAACAATGAGAGGTATTCTTTCAGCTCACTGAAGCATTCTACTACTTAAGGTAGTAGAAGAAGCCCTTCCTGTGCCCTTGTGCATGTCACAGATTTTGTGTGTGTCCATCAATGTGTTTTCCATTGGTATCACGCTTATCTTATCAGTACCAATCTGTCATTGTCAATTAGGAACTTCGGAGATCTTCACGTTCTCTCAAAGTGGTCACTTGGCCATCAGATAACATCAAAGCATCATTACCATACCATTTATCAGATTTTTTTTTTTAGGTTTTACTGATTTGTTCAGCTCCTGAGTCTTTTAGACATTTATGAATATAACATGTTCATTATATCGCTAATAATATCATACGTTGTCTCTGTACTACCTACACAATTAACTATAAGACCGCATGCAGATACCATTTTTGCTATTTGCGTGGAGCTAAGAGCTCCTATACAGATGATTATTAAACAACATGTTAAAAAAATGTGCAATTGCTCATTGACTGTATTCAAACAATAGTTCATTTGCAGCTTCTTAGTATTTGAAACATAACAAGCTGACTTTTAAAATAAAGTTCAGATCTATTTTGCCTCTTGATGAAAGATCTTTCTGAAGGACTAATTTAAAAATTTTTCAACTTATTCTACTTAACACAAGATAGATGTATCTGAACAGCAGAAAACCTGGGCATCATCTAGAGTTTAATGAGCGCCTCCCTGTCCCTAATGCCTGTGAAAGCTCTCTTAGGTATGGAGATAAATTATTATTTGGAATCAGCGCTGAGTTCCCACTGCTGTTGTGTCCTGTCTCTCAGAGCACCCTGTAATGTATGCTTGAAACGATGCAGGAGTAGGGCTCCGGGAAGAGCTCCCTTCTTCATCCCACCAGTGCTGATGTCATTAATTTTCTCTGTTAACAGCAGGGACAGATGCCACTATAAAGCTCCCCTGATCATAGTCACTTTCTAAAATGGCAATTTCCTTATCAAGAAATCACTCCCTCTTTATACAATCCCTTTATTATTTCTCACCATCACTTGTTTCTTAACTTTCGCTGAGTACTGTTGCCCATAGTTAGCTACACCTATAAACAAAATCCATGAGGAGGAAAAAGTGTAAAGAGAAAGTAAGATAAAGTTTTTGTCCCCCCAGATCACACACCTTCATTTGGAAGGGAAGGTTTCAGCATACCTGCACACTGCTAACGGCAAGCTCTTCTGCTGCCTGGTCAAGGGGCAGTGCAGTCACAAAGCACAAGCAGTTCACATCCGCCAAACCCGACATCTCTGCCTCGTAGGGCAGGAGCAGTGTAAGGAAGCTACCTGGAAATCCCACACTGAGCTCACCCTCCATTCAGCAGCTATTTTCACACTAGAAATGAGGGCTCCTGGCTATCTCGGTGCAAACCCTCCCCCTGACTGAACACTAAGTATATTTTAATTCCAATATTCCTATTCTCTGCATAGCAATATGTCATTCCTTACATACATCAGGGATTTGGGCCAACACATACTTCAGGCTTTTGCCTGCAGTAACAGGCAATACACAAACCCAGCTCTTGGCCAAATCTTCCACACTGAACAGCTTTGACAGGGGAACCACTGATGCAGAATGAATGCAAACCAGGATGCCAGTTTATTTTCCAGTCAGTTCTGCACATAACTAGAATGTAATCCAGTTATGGTAAATATTCAAAATCTTGATGTAAGAATCCAGCAAATCCATCTCATTTCATTATTCTCTGCAGCAGAGAAGAAAATTCAGTTGCCAAGAGGAAATTAAAAATAATAATACTAGTAACACATATTTTATAAATGCATTATTTTTCTTAAAAAAATAAGGTCCCTGGATGCTATAGAAGCCAATAAATTATTCCACAGGCTATATGCAATGTATCTCAGCACAAAGGAGATTATCTGCTCACATGTAAAAAAATGAAACCGCGCCACGTCAAATCCGAGTACAGCGCTGTCGGCGTGTTCTACGCTGTAATGAAATTTTAGAAGCAATCACTGATGACTACGCAGAAGTCACGTCTGCTGCCAGAGCTGTCAGTTTACATAAACGCCTGGTAGGGAAACCAATATTAATGGCTGAAGCTCCTCGGTAGCCTGGAGCGACGTTTGGTTGGGAAGAGAAGACAAGCAGGAACGCCAGGCGCTCTGCCCTGCTCCCCTGCCAGCCTGGGAACCATCACTGAGAAGAATGCCGTAAACAGACACGAGTGCCTGCCTGCCTCTGCTGTCAAGGTTTTTAAAAGCAAACTTGTTGACCAGCGAATGAAAGCTAAATGACTGTCTAGCCCAAATTACACCATGCTGCTGAAGGCATTTTCAATAGACGAAGTGCTGAAAGCTCACTTTTCTTTTTCGTACACCCTCGCATATTGAGTCAAGTGACAACGCAATTTACGCATTCAAATGGAAATACAGAACATGTACTAAATAAAGGCAAATTAAGGCTTTACCAAACCATGGCTGGTTTTGTGTATTATTTACTCTAACAGGTTTTTAGCCATAAATTTATGCAGCTAGATACAGGAGAAGACCAAAAGCAGAAGTTCGCGCTCAGAGAATTTCATAGAAACAGTACAACATATTTTATGCTAACGTAAGTTAGTAGCCGTTTGATTCCAGGAAGAAAAAAGCCAAGGTTGTTTAACTGAGACATGAATTTAAAAGCCTCCCAAATGTTGGTTGTTTTTGTTTTGTTTTTTAAATTTCATGGCACTTTATCAACAACTCAGCATTTTGTTAGAGAAAATGAGGTGACGTCTAGAAATCTAAATGATTCTGAAGGCATAGCGAAAAGACCACAGTGTAGCTCCAGAGCCTTTCTTGCAGAAGAAAGAACCTGTTTTTCTGTGTAACCCTGTTACACTGAAGACAAAAACAGAATTGTGAAACTCTCACCAATATGTGCATCTACAGAGCAACTGCCTTTGTCTGATGTGTTCTTCTGCATTGCCCTCACTACACTCTTCCTCAGCTCTTGTACAAAACCTGCAGAAGCCAAAAGAAAGATTCTCAGCCATTCCAGTGGTGCCCCTCAGGCTCCCAACACTATAAGTTGATTTAGGATCCTACACTGTACGCTATTAAACAATGCAAATTATTGACAGTTGAGTTAACGTTCAAGAAACTGAGAAATTACTCCAATAATTGATATTGTTAAATATGTAGAACAAATAACAACGCTCACCTTTTTTAGCTGCCTGTTTATCAGAAGCAGAATATACATCATGGCAGAAGGGAGCTGCTTTGTTTTGGGAAGTGGTGCCCAAGTACAATAGTTGTGGCCGTTGTCTTGTGGACTACAGGAAAGCCTCCTTGTTTGTACAGCAAACTTCATCTGCTTTCAACAGACACAAATGGAAAGGTTAGAGGGTTTAAACCATTTCCCAGTTATGATATGTCTACCAGGCAGCAACAGCTGGGCAATAAACTTTTAGCCATAAATGTTTCTGAAAGAAGTAAGTTCATGGCCAAAGCCATAACTACGGTAACATCAATTGATGTCCAAAATGCAATCTAGCTGCATAGTTTCCTTTAACACAGAACGATGTCTTACATTGCAAGGTACTTACCAGCAGCCTCCAGGTTAAATAAGACGGGTTAAGGTCAGGTGGGATGGCTCTGGAAGGCTTCGTCGAGTCAACCTGAGATTTGTGGCCTCCTCTGAGCCTCCAGCGTTCCCTGATTTCATCCCTGTTGTATCGAACACTCTCAATATCACTTTAGACTGGATATTGAAATCACTTAGTAGCAATAAAAAAGAGGAGTGCTGCAGAATTGAATCCCATTTTGCTCAGCACGCATCTCTAAACTATTACCAGTGTGAAATGAAATCTGATGTCTCCCTTAGCAATCCCATCTTCTTTGTCCTTTTGTTTTTCTAGGAGCGTTACGATACACTAAATCCATTTGGACACACAATAGTACACGGGTTGTACCACAGATTTCAAGAAGAGATTTCCAAATTTATGTAGCCGCTGCATCAGGTCGCTTTTCAGCCATCACACACTCACAGAGAAATCCATTAACAAAGGTAGAAGAGAAAACGCAAACGCCTTAGATAAAAGACAAACTTACATAAAATGATTAGAAAATGGAGAATAGTGAAGTTACCTTAGTAAAATAATTTTGTCTTATCTAATCTTCAGAGTACTCATGCTACTCTGACTTTATGGGAAGAAAGACAAAATCCTTTGCTGTCGTTTTACAAGTGTTATTATTATTTCATACAATATTAAAATGAAGTAATCTTCTGTTAGGCTGAGTCTATAAGCCCAATCCACCATCTCCCTTTCTGTTGCTAAGAGGTTACATTCTCTTTCCCCATCGGATTCTTGATTACTGAAATCTAAGTTACTGATAAGATGGCAATAACAAAGCTATGGTTACCTGTGACCCATTTCCTTTTCTTTTTGTTATGTTAAGTTTCACTGTAGTAGAAAACAGAAAACGTGACTGGATCTGTGCAGTTTCACCTGATGCCCTCTTTAGGGACATGACCTCTACAAAGGTACAAACACTGTACGGAAAATGTGACCAGTTGAAATCCAAATGCCTTGACTTTTGTGGGGAAAAGAAGGCAACTGCTCTGGGCCTGTGCTATCTGAGATGCATCTTCTCAGTACGGCTACATGCTCACTGATTTTCATAGTCTTGTTCTTTTGTTGTTCATGATGCCCCCCTCTTTCTCTCCAATCACATCTTCTCTTCCACAGCATCGGAAGTTTTGCTGAAATAATGTACAAGGCAGGTGACTAATCTGCAGAGCCAACTAACTGATGAATTTGCAGGGCAAGTGAGGATATAACATGCCCCAAGGAGGAGTTTTGGGGGAGGATTACAGTGTTGTCAGTTATTGAGAACAGATGTAGCTTATAGAGCTTGGGCGGAAAGCTCATCTGATTGCTCTTAGCCAAGTTTAGATGATGGCTAGTCAACAAAATGCAATGCCCAAGAGACTGTGAAACTAAACCCTCCGGAAACATGTCCAAAGAATAAACCAAGTGTAAGGCAATACTGTACTAATAAATCAACTGAGCCTCTTAACAGTAACAGACTCAGATATGTGTATAACGATTCTGTTTAAACCATCCGAGGAGGTTGTCAAAGCTATTCTATCAAAATAATATACATAATTACAATATTAAATACAAAGAGTCAGCTTCTAGTTTTCCTCAAATTTAATAAATGCTATTACTTTTTGTATTAATGAAGATAGCAGTCTCTTTAGATAGCTGCATGTTACAGTGTGTTCTTGGATAGCATTTTTAACTCCTCACTATCATTTCTGGAGTGCACCAGTTCCAAAAATGTCACGAAGACAGGATCTGGCATAGTGAGTCCTTGATACAGCTTATCAGAAATAGACTGACTGGTTCTAAAGCAAAAACACCTAAATAAAAATACAACAGAGTTGGAAGGGAAGCTTGCTGAATATCTGCACTGGTAATCTTCGGCAGTCTATAGGAATGTTATATAAAATATAGAAGTGTACAAAATTAGCAAAATGCAAGCTGAAGGTGAATGCTATTTAAAATGTTTATCTACTCTACAGAATACAACAGAGTGAATTTATTGCCTATTACAAGGTAATTAACTATTTCATGGTAGGACCAGTGTGTAGGTTTTCTCTATGTGACTTTCAAACAGAACATGTCAATCAGTGCTAGACCAGAGTATGAAGCTATTGCTTGCATTAAACAGCATCTTACGGCATGGAGTAAGATACCATTCGGCATGAATAAAATTATCACAATTTATCCTTTCATTCATGTTCAAATTTCAGCAGAAACCTACTGGAAATTGTACTTTCACTGTTTTATTTTTCATCTGTAAAATCTAAGTGCTGCTTAAATGAAAGCACTCAACCTGATTGCCCAAAAATATTTTGGATGTGGAAAACAGATAACTTCAGAACTGTGTATTCAATTTCTCCCACTTTTACAATCAACTGGCATAAGGCATGATTTAAGCAAAGAGAAGACATACATTAATGCAGGAAATTGAACATATTGGCCAATTTAAACTGAACATCCCAAATCACCAGCAGTCAGGGGTAAAGCTGTACCCCCAAGGGGGAGCTCCTAGCTAAAAACCGGGGGAAGCTGCAGCCTATACCACGTACATCCTCTTGTAGAGACACCCATCTCAGACATGGGAGCCCTTTCTCTGCCCATTTTTAAGCCTGGACTTCACCTTTGATTCTCCATATCCCAGGTGACAGCGGGGTTTTTCTCTTTCCTGAGATGGCTTCCCTCTTTCCATTATTTCCTTTAAACGAACAAGAAAGTCAAGAAAATGAAAATAAGTGCCAAGAAAAGAAAAAGAGCTCTGGTTTTCTAGCCCCAACATAGATTGCAGGATGTAAAGTAAATGTTTGTTCTTACTTTTCCCTGATTAGACTTGAATTACTAGTATTAATAACCACTGCAATTTGCAGTTAAGTTCCCTGGAAGGAAATTTCACACACAAGTCATTCATCTTTCTTTAGTTCTGTTTCCATAGGCACTGGAAAAAGAGCAATAAAAGCTCTCAGGATTCCTTGGGTGATGAACAGATGTGCAGGTGTAGGGTACATATCTACACCAGTTCTCTCCTTTCTCCTGGGCCATATTTCCAGGAGATGGATGTCCTAGCTTAATGTATGTTTTTTTTTCCTTTTATTCGCACACGTGTATCTGGGTGAAAACCTCTTCTTGCCATGTATATGAGCAGTAATCCCCCCACTGCAAACAAAGGTGAAAAGCTCTTTAAACGGAACAATATTCTTTCACCAGGTACACAAGGTTGCCCCAGCACTAAAAGCAGTGGTTATTGATGCTTCCCCCCAGTCAAGGTTCTTGCTATTTGTGTCTCTAAGTTGAGGGATATGATAGACAGCCATTTTATATCATTTACAGGTTATGTAGGTTATTAGAGCATCCTGATGTCAAAATTAAATTTTATTTCATAAGACATTGCCTCTTAAAGTACCTTTTACACACAAATGTAAAGCAAGACTATTAGCACGGCTGTTAGATCATAATAAGGGTGTTCATGATTAGTCTCTTCGTTATGCTTTTTCACTATCATACTGTGGCAGTACAAGTCCCTTTTCAGCCACAAACCATGTTCATGACATTCATACAATGCAATAAAATTGACACAGACAAGAGCAATGAGTCACATTATTCTGTGCGACTGAATCAGAAGACAATGCAACGGCAGAGAATTTGTAATTCAGTGAGTCTTTTTCAGGAGACTTTGAAAGATCTCATTGCTGCAGATAAATTACAAACCAAACAGCAATAAACTACACAATTACAGAATACATGTTTCCTATAAAATGACAAGTGAGCTTCTCTTTAACTGCAGATTAAATAAGAGATCACTGGCACTTGTTAATCGGGTCAGTGTCAATTGCAATTTAGTACACGTGCCTTTTCATGCAATTCATCTTGATATAGCAAAAAAAGCATCATGTCTTGGATTAATGATAATTAGCCACCTGCTGCTGGTACAAGTCATAACAAAGGACACAGCATAGTACGGAAGTACCCACGTTACAGAAGAGTTTTGCACCTTAGAAGTTGTTGAGGATCTAAAAGCTTATCTCGGAAACCTCCCAACCCCAGTAACACATCGGGTTGTATTTCGCTGGATGGCGGAATGATGTATATGGAGGGGTCTCTAGCTCTGGAGAAGGGCAGAAATGTCCTGAAAGACTGAACTGAGCAGCACAGGATGACTTTCTGAGGAAGGTGGCCGTGAAAAGGCTTTAACCTTGGAATGGTAACAACAAAACTTGCAAACATAAGAAAAAAGTAGTAGTTGGGTTCTTTTTCCTCCCTAAATATCTCTTTAACTTTATAATTAGAAACTCTGGAGCCTTGATGGTGAGAAAATGGGAATTTCTGTAACAGGCACCCCAACTAGGACCCATGAGTCTAACACAAAGGGAATTTTTATAGAGTTTCTCCAATATGGGTTGCAGTCTGGTTAGATGAGATGGAACGGAGCCTCAGAGTTTCTAAAGAAGTTCAGCTTATTTTTAAGTGTGATTTTTCCTCAATAAAATATGATCCAAAAGAGCAATCAAAAGTTAAAGATTCATGAGATACAAGCATTTAAAAAAAGAGAAATTTAGGCAAAGTGTAGCCATGGAACAGCTGTATACACATTCAACCTAGTCACAGTGTACATTTTATATGTCAGAATGTATTTCCTTATAATGACGAATTAACTGACAGTTCATTATGATTTCATACAATAACTAGTTACACTTCTATAAAAACTCTTTTTTTTTTAGTTCAGCCTGTTCTTTACACTGTGTGCCCAGTAATTTTTATTTGGTGCAACCTTGTTTTCCTTACCAAATCACACTGACATAAAGCTGTTGAAATGGGGACAACAATCAAGGTCTTGGGGTTATTGGCTGTGTTTTGCACTTACACGACAGGCATTTGTCTGCTTAGGTAAGAAAGAACTGTTGATTGAATTCAGTAATACCAATACTTTTTCTTACAAAAATGGGTCTTCTGGACCAGAGAATATTCTCTTACAGATAGAAATGTTGGGAAAAAAATCAGAATTAAAATGTATTACATGCTATTGGAATTTTCCTTGTCATAGACATGTAATTACAATACAGTATTTTGTTCTGTACGCAAATGTTGACAACTTCACTTTTTTCTAATCTGAATAATTTCACATTGATGTGAAGAAGTAATATCCACATGGGAATTGGCTTAAAGCAACGAAGGAAGCTTTTGCTAAATGTTCTCCGAGAAAAGCTGATGTTTTGAATATATTTGGGAGGCAGGCACAGCACTGAACAAGATATTTCGGCTGCCACATGGTGCAGTCTACAGAGACAAGCCAGAAGTTTAGCACTACTTCTGAGACCGTAGCATCTATGGGGAATTTTGCTATTTATTTGGAAAACATTTTATTTAACAAAACCCCAACACATCAGCAGCATATAGCTTGTTATAGCAAACGTACAACCTAAAGTTTTCTAAAGCATCGGATTTTTTTAAAAGAAAGAGGGTTTTAAAAAGCACTCACACAGTTCAGCTATAGAAAGCACAGTCTTTGTTGATCTAAAATAGGCTGGGCCACTGTAGCCCAACTATTTCTGAATAATGGCAGGTCATTATTAAAAAGGAAAGAATGATAACACCAGACATATTACAAAAGAGATTGTCAGATGTAAGCACCCATAGGAATAACGTGTGGGGTCTTGTCTGTTCAAGAAGAACTCTCACAGAATAAGATGAGGGATATGGGGTTGGACGTTTCATGCTTTTATGCTTTTTTGTTCTGTTTGAAGGCAATAGCTCTGGATTTTTAAAGTGTGGACTTATTTTTCAGCAGGCTGAAGGTACCTGCAGTTTTAAAAGGTCACTGGAGTTGGTTGCTTATTAATCATCAGCCATCTTTTAAATAGACAAAAGCCAAATCATTGGTACTGTAAATTGATGTACGATGCCATCAGCATGTAAGGACAAAAGCTCTGACTCTGATACTGGTTGGCCACCATCCAGCGGTTACACTGCTTCCAACGACACTAGAAAAAACAATGTTCTTTGCACACATGCTACCTGCTGGTTTTTTCCTTCAGTCTAGAAACTTACTACACTTTGCTATAAACCATTAGCCCAGCCTACCTCGCATAAACACCAGGGTGGGAGGGAAGCTCACAGAATTACCACTGCCTTTGGTGGGCTGGATAGTGTAATACCTTCATGGTCTGAAAAACAACAGTGAAAGTGACATCCAGGATCTCTTCAGTTTCTGTTATTTACTCCAAAAATATAGTTCCTATTACATAACATTTCTAGTCCAGGCAGAATGAAAGCTTAAAACTGATGACGTGAAGCCAGGGAACAACAACTGCAGTACCACTTCCAAGTGCCAGGCTGCAAACAAAGCCATACCTGCGAACAATACAGGGCATTTGTGCAGGGTATACATGAATATAGAATTTGAGCTACTTTTTGCAGATGAAACTGGCTGTAGTCTTCTCTTAAGCAGTCAAATAAAGCAGGCTAACTGAGCCAGTCAAACCTGCCCAGTTAAAACAAGAGGGCAAGGTCTTGCTGAACTCAAGCCATGGCACTGGCCATCACTGAAAAATAGAAAAAAAAATAGAAAACCTAAGAAGGGTTGGGGGCTGGGGTGTTTTGGAAGGGTGAGGAGTGGAAGAGAGAAGGAGGAACAGCCGCTTCGCTATTGGTTTATCATTGCACTGTTATGACTACAAACTTATCTATACTGGGTATCTATATGGTGCCTTTCGGTCCCCTGACACAATTAACAGCGGTGGGGCTATTATGGCTAGTACGCGTCTCTCCACGGGGACTAGATACCACGCCACTCTATTTTAAGTATGATATAATGGAAAATGGAGCAGGGATCTCAAATGGCCTTTAGCTGTTAACCTCAGGAAGAAGCTTTAAAAATATTATATTTGTTATTGTAGTTGTTAAGGGTTTCCAAAAGGATGACTCCTAGGTCTGCAAGAGCTCATTGACTTCACATACGTACATCCTTCTCGGAGGTCAAACAGGAATCGTTCATGAGCACACAGTTGAGAGAAGAATTACCTAATGAAGTGCTCTTGCCTGAGCACATCCAGCTCAGACAGCTCTTTCTTGTGAACATAAAAAGGAGCTTTAAATGTGAAAACCTGTTTTTGTTTGAAACTCAGAAATGTTTATCGGAAATTCTGCCTCTAGGCTCTGAGACACGCACATGCATAAATGCACAGAGCATCGTTCGCATTTACATCATTGTGGTCTCAAGGGGGAAAAGGTCTGAAAAACAAATCTGTTTTTACAAAGGAACTGAAATGAAATTATCAAGTTAGAACATCTCAGTAACAGTGACATCCAAAGGTATTTACCAAGGCAGACTGTGTTGAAATCCACTCTGTTGACAGGCTCTTCAAGAAACAAGATACAAAAGTCAAAAGCTTGCATCTCCAAGTCAATACTGCAGATTTCCACATTGAACTACACCAGTTTAGTGATGAGAAAAGAGGGCTAAATAGTGACATTTCTTTTGGTAACTGGAAAGAATGGGTGATGGTGAAGTGATTATATTATGGACAGTGTAATGTCTACAGTAGCTAATTTGATGATAAATTGACTTATCACCACATGACGATTCCACAGCCTATGCAGATATTAAAAATGAATTCCCCTGAAAATCTCAACCGAAATTTAAGGTGTGACTCATTTGACTTATACAGTGATATTTCAGACCATTTCTTAGAACAAGGCAGACATCTTTTTTTAAAGTTTCATTAGATTTATGGAGTTTGTTTTTGTGTATAGTGCAAGCGCTCTTTTCTTTTCATAGGTGGTATTTCAATGCAATATCAGTCACAGGTAAAAGTTAATTTAATTCATGAGAAGCACTGACAGCTAAAAGTGCTCACCTCTTACATGAAAGAGTTCCAAAACCTGAAATAACAGCTGGTACGACTATATTTTTAAGTCAACCAATTGGCTGAATTATTCTGAAGTGTGCACAAGCCAGAACAGGAGGGAATGATGAACAAAGTCACTGACTCGAGAGGAGGAATGAGCAAGAAAAATTTTGTAAGAAAAGGCAAGTGCAATGACAGATTTATGATTTTTCTTTTGTTTTAGTCTGTGAGGTTATTGGTAACATTGGGTGTTTGCAGGTTTCAAACCCATCCTGACCTGGAAAACCTTAGGGTTGATGCTCTGGTTCCTGTAGAGACGGGCTGAAGGGCAGGAAGGAGAGTGGCAAATGAAGAACCGGGATGCAAAGAGGGGGACAAACATGAACAAATGCGGTGTTGGGAGTCAGCAAGGCACCCAGGTGGGCATGTTCAGATGGGAAGCACTGGTGATGGGAGCTTTGAGGGCCCACAGGACATCTGGAGCTGGGTGGGGGACCAAGCAAGTAACTGCTGACGGGACATGGAGGCGACAAGAAGCAAGAAGTCACAAGGAAAGGGGAACAGAGTGGGATGTGTTCTTCAGACACCTTATGTATTACTATTGTCTCTGACTATATGATGATAGGCTGTTTTTCCATTATTATCTGTCTCTTTCAGTGCTAGAATGGTCCTGCTCTGGGACTGCTGTCAAGTGGAAGGGAGTTGTCCATAAAACCCCAATTCCACCTGCAGCAGGGGTTGGAAACTATATAGTGCATAGGAGAGGAAACTGAATACAATCACAGCTGCCCTGGAGAATAAGATTCATGCTCTGCAACAGATCTGTCACGTGATGCTAAAATACACATTAAAAAAAATCACAAAAGACAACTATTTGTGTGTTTCTCAACCTCTGGGAGCCTGACTCCCAGTCTGACTGGCATCTCAAGAGCACAGTGAACCACTAGGATCTGCTCTTCTGCCTTCCTGCATAATATGAGCCACAGAATGTCACCCAGTCATTTCTGTATCTATACAGAACATGGTCTGATTGAACTAAGAAAATCCAACATTTTTGATCGTATAACCACCAAGCCTTCACCTTGGAAGCGTAATCAGATTGTATTGCCTACCAATATTTAGAAAATGAGCTAGGAAAGATCCTGTTAAGCAAAGCTTACAAATTTAGATTCATATTTCTGGAACTTTTTATTCCCTATTGAGCTCTCGAGAATATGTGAGATATGAACAGGCAAACACATTATCTTCTGCACCTTTTCCCAACTATGCGAGAGGAAAAAAATAACAATAGCAACATTCTCACAAACTGTTACAAAATAGAAGATTCCTACACAATTGTCTATGCTTAAGCCACGAGGGAGTGAAATACAAAGACAAAAGAGACATCAAGTCAGTATTATTATTAGATTTTTAAAAAAGAAAGTGAATACTTCAAACCTGCCTGTTAAGCAGTGCTGTTTGGGAATGCTTTTCTTGCTTTTCTAATTGCTTCCCCGTTGGGAGGAGGGTGGAATGTATGTGTTGATTTTACTAAAATTTCCTTCCAAAAGGGCTGTTTAACTTTTAAGTAACACTGAAACACAAACAGCCTCACTCAATTTACATACAAACTACTCTGACAAGCCTAATGCCTTCCCTTGGCAATAGCTGAAGCAACACAGCCTGTGTCTGAAGCATTTCAGCTGTCCTGCTCCTTCAGCGCTGCTCAGACACTTCACATTCTGCAGCAAATGAGGATATAGTTACTTACCATGAAGCTGGGGAGAAAATTTAGTACATTTTAAGCCTTTACACGTCCAGTCCCAGCGTTCTTCTTAAACGTTCTGACAGTGAGGGGAAGTGATAGTGTTTGTTATTCACTTTCTTTTAGTTGTTCTGTAAATGGAAAAAAGTGAAAATATTTATTGGTGCACAGTCAGTTTCCATCAAAATGCTGAATATGGCTGCAGATTTTACTTTTGATATGTTTCTCACAGAAAACACCTCTTCTTTTTTTCTTAATCTATTCAGGGTCCCTAACTCTGCATAGAAGCTCACATTTTTTGCATAATTACTTTTAAAGCCTTCTCCCATCATAGCATGGCTGTCTCTTTAAACTATTTGTTACATTTCTCTTCCTCTCTTAGTCTTTGTTGACGATAAGTCAGTTTTAGGTAGTGAATACTGTAGGCAAGGCTGCCTGTTCCCTGGGAATCCCCTCTGCAGAGAGCAAAGCAGCTTCGCTCACTTCCCCGAGAGTGGATCTGTGCACTCCAGAAAGGGTTACCAGCTTAATCTGCACACAGAAGAGCCCATCCATCGTTCCTCCTGTTGCTCAGCAGCTGGGTGTTCACCAAGCAGGAGAGCCAAAGCTGTATCAAGAGCATTGCCTAAACGCCAGAAGCGGAGGAAAAACTAGCACAACTCTCTGGTGCATTAGCTGCGACACTTACCTAGGAACCATTTTATTCAATATTTAATTCTAGGATTCTTTTAGCAGCTTGTTCAATTACTGGATGAAAGAAGGAAAGAAAGGGAAAAAAAAATCACCAGCATAGATACAATTAGCCAAGACTTCCCATTACCACCACCCTTCATCACCAGCCTTGAGAAATCAAATCTTTTTATTCTCTCCCACTCATCCACTCATGTTTGGTACTTTATGTCAAATACAGCAGATCCAAAAGGAGTGATTGGGAAACACTTTTTTCTCAAGTAGCCCAGTGATTAGAGTGCTGTTTTGAATGGTGTGAGCTCTCTTTGGCCTTAGCTGAGCTACACACAAGCATTAAAGCAACACATTCAGTGAAGCAGAAGGAAAGCCTCACTCTTTCTCTGCAGATTCTGGAAAGAAAAAAAAAAGGTATAAAGAAAGGGCTTAGACACGTACTCCAGAAAAGGCTGCTGATCCCACTAACATGGAAGAACCAGGAGTCAGGCAGCCTGATGTTGGTCACGGAGAGCCTAAATCCTTTTCCTGTGGCCCAAGCCCCTAATCTCAAGCATGTTCCTTCAGAGGGACATAATTCATAGTCTCTAGCTCACAGGTGTGATCAAACCTACAGGTAACAAACGTTTCTGTGGCACCATACATAAGCATATCACCTTATGAACTCACACTTTTCAAGAGCCTCCCCTGGAGAAACGTAACGACTGTAAGTGTCACGGTCTCCCTGAGAGCAGCACAAACGCGTCCCCTTCCCAGTGAGACGCTTCGCTACTGCAGGCAGCGTTTTCCTCAGCAGCACCATTGTCACTGCGTATCATCTGCCTTAACAAATACTAGGGAACCACTGCCAGGATTAATCCCTCTCCTGACTGTCATAACATGTACTATAAGTCTTCTCCTTGAGCAGCTTTTTCTACTTATCTCTATTTTTTGCTACATTTTTGCCTATGCAAGCAAGGGATTGTATGGAAGAATGAACAGGCGCTGGTTTATGCACATCATATCAGACAGCCTTTCAGAGGCTCCTTCTGGGTCAGCATGCACCGTTATTCTCCAAATATCACAAAAAGGTGTTTAAGTCAACAGGCTGGGGAGCACGGATTAACAAGCAGAGAAACCCACAGATATCAGAGCAGTCACTGCGACCATGGTAAATACTGCACACATCCATATCTCCACCGGCCCTCTCTTTAACAGGGGTTGGGAAATGGGCAAGCATACTTATTTGGGATGGGAGCTGTGGATGCCAGCTGGACCTACCTAACTGTTCCTACCTTGCTCACAACTATTTTTTGATGACTTTGAAGCCACCGACAGCCATGGAAGGACCTTGAGGCCTCAGCTCCAAGGCTACCAGTTCAGCCTCTTGACCACCAGGCTCAGGATGAAGTTGCACAAGCTGGGACACACCAGCCTCACAGCTCCTCCCATTCCCTCTTTATACCTCTCCCGTGTCCCTCCCTGCCTCTGGATGCCCCCACTGGGCTGTCCTCACCTCCTGTCTGACCCTGCCTGATTTAACTCACTAACACAGACAGGAAAGCCCCCAACGACAGAAAACAAAACAAAACAAAGCTAAAAACCCCAAAGGAAAAATGCAGAGATATTCTGCCTCAAGCTCGCCCTCCAGGGCTGTCTGTGCAGCTCTGGGGCTCTCTCACTCCATGGCTGACAGCCCTTGACTCCGCATGTGGCAGCTGCTGATTTCAGTTGTTTCTGGTGGATGGAGATTGCAATGTAGTTCCCTGTTTGTGCTTTTATTTCTGCTGTCACAGAGAGTTGCTGCTCTCCCTCATTCCTCCACAAATCCTTACTCTTCACTACATCATCATCTTAACCCAATGCTTTCTTCCAATTTTTGCAATATTAAAAAAAAAAAAAAAGCTCTTCCAGAGAACACAAAAATATAAAGCAATGTTACAACAGAAGGCTTGTAGCAATATTTATAGATTTATAGAATGGAATGGCTGTTGTGCCTCTCAGTTAAAATCCAGGCTAGCACTCACAGTTTGGGTTTCTGTGTGTTCCCACTGACCCATCCAAATTCTTGCTACTGGGTGTTGAAAGCAACAGTTAAAGGCACTTGTGATACAATTAAAAGCGTATTGGAGTGGGTAAGCTGGGCAGCTGCTGAGCATCTGCTGGGCACTGAAGACCAGCAGACAGCCTCCTCCTGCATGTCAGCGATGGTCAGTCCTTCCCCACACGCTGCAGGTCCCATCACCTTCCACCACTGACCAGCCAGCCGGCAGCACGCCCCAGCCCACAGAAGGAGTGCTTACATTATTTTAATTTCCAGGCATCAGGCTTTTAATTGTTAACTACTATCACTAACTGATTAGACACTGAGCAGTTCCAAAAATACCAGTCTGGGAGTGACAACTTTCTGTCACATGAAATCTGACAACTCGGAACAAATGATGCATGCACACATGCAGGCACTTCATACCTTTAAATATTAGCACCAACAATTATTTCTGCTTCACTTCTTACACTTTTTCCAAGCTTTAATTATTTAGAGTTCAGCCTGTTCAAAGATTTATTTTATTTTACTTTAGATATTTGCTTTTTAACTGTTACACCTTCTTTATCACAGCTTCAAACATGCTGCAACTTCTAACTTACTGAGAATGTATCGAGGGATTTGGTGCTGGTACCAGTTCACAGATTCACTCATCCCGTAGTCATTTTGTTACCTTCAAATGCCATGGAGATGCCCTGATTAGAGTCCTCTCCTCAACCATTGCTCACATAACTCATCTCCATTTTTCTAGAAAAAAAAAAACAACAAACCCAAACCAAAATTATTTTTGCACATTTTTCAGAACAATGGAACTTCAAGTGTACAAAATTAACAGGGAGTTATATCCTCACAGGATTATAGGCAGTCCTGGCATCTTGGATATTCAGTCAGGATTGGAGTGACTTGCTCTTTTTTCATGAAGGAGTGAGCTACTCACCAGAAAAAAAAGTAGTCTTCTTAGGATGCCTGTTCTAAATCCTCACACTGATGCTCGTATTAAATCCTAAAGTGTTTGTTGATATAAAGGAAAGACAGAATTAGTCTTTAAACCCAGTCTTAGAGCCTCAACCAGAATCTACATTTTTCAAGAAATTTGCTATCATATGCAACAAAGAAAGAAATAAACAATCAGAACCCCAAGCCCCAAACACGCCGCCTTACTATTATGAAAACGTGGGTTTTGATGAACACTCTCCTGATCAAGCTGATGGATTTTTTTTCCCTTTATTAACAGGAAACCCCAATGACCTCTCTTACACGTATGTGGACTGTGTGCCTATGTGGAGATGGCCAGGACACACAGTTCTTGAGCTCCCTTTCCATTTTCAGGCACGCTAAATTTGCATCCACTGCTTATTTCACAGTAAACCTTCTACTAATAGCTGATTCTCCAGTATTAACCCAACAATTATGCTAACTGATACATAGTATATTACAATACACCTATATTGATATAAGCCAACCACCTCTGTCTCTGTTGAGAAGTCAGGACAGACCGGTCTGTCCACGGAGAATAGATTTTGGAAGCAAATAATTTTTACATTTTTAAGTTTCATTCTGAATAGGTAGGTGCTGAGAAAATAGTTGTTAGGAGTGTCGAATCAAAATGTAGAAAGACTGAAAAGTGGTGGCAGTGCTCTGGAAAAGCTTTGGAGGTTGAATTGGGAATGAGGGTGGTTTTCAGGGTGAGCAGCTGGTAGCTGGTGGGATAGGTCCTCCTTCTCCCATGAGCAAGAGTCCCCTGAACACAAGCAGGTCAGGGTTTCAGCTTCTCTACTCTTACATCCTCCTGGATGTTAAATTACAGAGGGTTGGGTCTCCGGCCGCGAGGGCTGGCCCGCTCTTCTTGGAGGTCCATAAATCAGCCTCCAGGACTGAGGCTCTGCTCCAGCGAGAAACTATTATTTATGAGGTGGAGACATGTTTCAGGTGCACGGGGAGTCTGAGAGCGGATTAAGCTGTCCCCATAGACATAGTGATTCTGCAGAATGAAGCTGCTTGTGCAAGCAGTCTCGGGGTACTCAAGGAATGCACAGTCCAGCTTTTAATTAGGTGTTTGAATACAGATTAAAAGGTGCTACTTTTGCGAATACTGTCTTTGTTCTGGGTTTCTTTACTGCTGCCATCATCCAGACAACACACTGCCCTTAAGATATCTACCAAAACTGCTGTTGGGGTTTGAAGCAACAAAGGTGGGGTACTCACAAGGAGTTATTGATTAAAATAGAAAATAACATCGACTTACATGAAAATATAATTCAATACTTGTTTGACATTTTGTTTTTACTCTAACAAAAGGTAAGTGTAATCTTTCACAAATTGTTGTTCACCAGAAAAAAGTGTATAACAATATGCACTGACTGCAAATGCTGTATTTAGATATTCAATACAGATGTACTTGTGGGGAACTGACATAGAAGAATCGCCTGCTCTCTCTTCCTCCTTGTTCAGCAAATCAGGTGGAGGATTTAGAATATAACTGCTGAAATAGTCTATTTATGAAAATACTTTCTGAATTTAAGACTGTGGTTTTAGGCAGTTCTGACGCTTCTCACATTCTCTTCCTATGCCTTCGTGGAAATAAATCAAACTTTTAAGCTGCTGCAATAATCTCTAAGAGACGAAACAGATGGAAAAAATAATGGGATAAGGTACCTTATGAGTAAGATTTTGGCAACACAAACCTAACGGCTCTGTTTTTTACCTAAATATTTAGAGACTTGCAGCTGCCAAAACGAAAATAAAATTGTGGGGTTTTTTTAAAAAAAAAATGATTTGGTACATTTTATCTGTAGCACACTTTATGTGTTAAAAAAAAAAGTAGTATAAATCTGCACAGGGAAAAAAATACTCCAAGAAGCAAAATACTCCAAATATTCTTCAATAGATTTTCTAACAGACCCCCAGAGAGAAAGAAGGCTGTACATACACACGCAGACAGAGCAGTTCCCTATATCTGCAGCCACAGATCCACCAGCCTCATGCGGAGGGTTGTGAAGGGCAGATGATGCTGGGCAGTCCCTGAGTTGCTCTCATCCATGGTCAGTGCTGGTATGAGCTCGTGGGGATCCCCTGAGGCCAGGGAAGACATCTTCCTCCTGGGTGGAAAAGCAAGTCAGACAGGATTGTGGTGGGAACAACCGCATTGACCAGGAATGGAGCTGCTTGAAAGGAGCCCTGGAGCAGCACCAGTTTTTGCTTCTTTTATTATCTTGTTCCCCTTCCCACATTCACCCCTTTCAAACCCCTTGTCTCTCCCAGGTGCACAGCTTGCCCTGTGTGCTCTTGCCCCAGTGGCCCTGGTTTTGCTGTCGTAATACCCCTTTTTTGGTATTTACTGTATGGTTTTCTTGATGATCTGCCATAGCAATCTGCTAACTCCCCATTTTTTTATTTACAAGATTTGTCCATTTCTCACACTGTTATCTTGTTATTGAGCCATAAACCAGGGTTAGCCTGGACAGCACGGACATGACTTTCTCTTTGATTTCTGGAAGGTTCAACAGTTTCTTTTATCTCTATCTTATTTGTGCAACTCTATGGCCAGGGTAGGCCACTCGCTTGGGCATGATTTGCTTTTGATATCGGTAGTTTCTCATGCTGCTGTCTCGAACTACACATTCAGGACGGGTTGTTTGCCTGTGTATCTTGACACAGCCACAACTCATCCTTCGCTACTTATCGGCCTTTTTGATTTTTCACAAACAGCCAAGCAATTTTGCCAAGGAAAAGGTATGATCTTGACATTCACTCTCTTGCAGCATGGGCAAGCTCAGCCCCTGCAAGCTGCCCCCAGCAGAACTTTGCTAATTGCAACCAATTTTAGTTTTATGAGAGGCCAAATAATGTGTCTGCAAGGATTTTTCCAGCAAAGAACCTGAGAAGAAAGGTACAACTATCAAATTCCAAATTTAAATACATTAAAAATAACCTGTACCCTGATGAGTTTTCTTGACTGATACAGAATTATCCTCTCTTACTGGAAAATCACATAATTTTTTGGAGGTTTTTTTGAACCAACTGATGAAAAACAATTGAGAGCACCTTTTAAAAATTCTCCAGAACAGCGCTTTCATGCATTTGTATAACTCTAACGTGTACTAGGAACTTGCAGTGAGATATATCAACTTGGATCATTGCCCATACTCTGAACAAAATAAGACTAAAAAAATGACAAAGTGCATACCCAGGGATCCCTGTGCAACCTCAGACCTATAGACTTAAATTCTTGCAGAAAGTTTAAAGATATGCAGCTAATACCTTGAAAGAAATACGTTTTAGGGAACCTATCTTGACTAAGAAGCGGGGGGAAGAAATTAGAATTAGAGATTAGGGACACAGAAGCCCCTGTTGATGTATAAGTAAGAACATGTGCATATGTTTGTGTGTAGAGTCATGCAGCTTAAAAGCACACACAGCTTTGGGGTTTTTTGGTTACTTGGTTTTAATCTGTTCCAAGTTGTGATCCTCAAATTGTATTTTCCATAATTGGTTTTAGCTGAGCTATAATGCACTGAATTTAGCAACCCTAAATCTTCTTCATCTTATGTTGGTTTTTGGAGATGAATGTTATAATAAATTCTGTAGCATACTAGTAACAACTGCAAGATTCAAGCTAAATATTTACTGTTAGGAAAAATGTAATGCTTTTATTTTTGAAGAGTAGCAGCTACAAAATGCCTGTAAATGTTTGTCATTTTTATTTCAGTATTAATAACCAAGTTTTTACGACCTCAATTCGAGAAACCCACAAGAATCTGGCTGCTCTTTTTATATTATGTTTGTGCCCTTTACATCACTTCCTACTTCTAATAACTAATGATGATAGGTAATTACTTAACAGATGGTAAAAGCTCTTTAATTGCTTTTAAGGACTACTGAGCTTTGCTGTATTTTGGGAGCATTAACTCCTGTGACTTTTCATCTTCCTCAGCTCATTCCAAGTTTGTTCAGCCATCATTAAATATTCAAGGGTCTGGGCTGGTTTTTTTTCTCCAGCACCACTGTACGGGAGGATAGTAACGTGCTGCTTCAGACCATTGTTATTTCAAATACATTTCATCTGTGAGGCTACTCTTAACGCTGAGAAAGCATCACCCTTCTCTTTTCTCGCCGGGTCTGATCAGCACATCAGCCCATGCAGCCCATGGTGTCTGACCTTTACTTACCAGAGATGCATCTCTCCCTCTCTTTCCTGTAGCAACATACTATCAGATCATTAAGAGGAGGCTAGGGGAAAAACAATGTCAAACCTCGAAGCTAAGTGGGCTGGTCTCATTAACGTCTTACATTGCATTTACATTATCTGCTGGGTAACACAGGCAGGAGAAATTTCCAAATCAGAGAGGACAAAAATGAGGAAGGAAATTCATAGTTTAACACAAACACAGTTAGAGACCTTCTTTATACTTGCCTTGCACTTTGAATAAATTGCACATTAACCACAGTAAATGCTGGCCTAATTAGCCAAGATACACTATACGCCACCGACAACTCTGCTGAATGCTTTTTCTGTTCTAATAGTTGTTTGTCTGGGTTTGTATGTAAATGCATACGAGGAGCTGTGCTAAAAGATACAAAATTGACTGAAATAAATTTACTGCATCACAAATTAGCAAAGACTATGTCTAGGAACAAATAATTCAATTTTATGATTGCCACTAACATAAACTATACGGCTCTTGCATTTTGCATGAGACTGTGAAATCTGAAATAATAAACAAATAAAGTCAGAATGATTTCTTCACACTTAGGATCAACAGCCCTCCTGGTATATAGCTAAGGTTACAACTGATTAAGCTGTGTGTTTTTCATTCGACGCGAAGAGCTGCACACAGGGTACTGGATAGACCATACACAAGTTCTGGTTAAGTTTGCCCAGAAGTGAGATTCATTATTAAAAATAAATGTTTATAACTGATTTGTTACTTGCACTAAAATAGGTACATAATATGGATATAACAAATGGATTATAAGGTAGAGGTTGTGAGACTTTTATTTGAAGTGTACAATGTAAAGGTTTGGTTAGTTTTTGGGAGGAACTGAGTCAGCCCTGCAGAGAGAGACGCCGAATACCTCCCTTCCTCCTTTCTTTTGCCGAGGGATGGTCATTTATCGCCTTCACATACCGTGCGTATTTATACCAAGGTAGCTGTCCATGAGTACATGGGACTCAGTAGCATTGACACCTCTTACGATGTTTGGTCAGTGTTTTAATATTTAAGTAATAGCTCCCAGAGTCATATAATACATTTATTCTCATAACTAAGAAAAGCATGGGGTAATGTGCCTATTTTCCTCTGTATGCCTCTGAATTGCTCAGAGCACAGATATCAACTTCCCATTTGTATGCACTGTAACAGTGCAATTTTATTTTTGATTGAGAAGAAAGTGATAGTTATTTGCCCAATGAAAACCCAAACATGACCTCAACTTGTATTTTGTTCAATAATCTCTAGTACATTTAGTAAACTGCTGTTCTGAGCAGATTATGTTCAAACACAGAGTGAACACTTATAATCATCACCATAAAAAAACAGACTTGCTCTGTATTAATTTTTGATGTACTAAGCACTTCCTTTGCAATTCCATTGTCATCTGGCATCATTGTACCATAAATTTAGAGTGTTGCCTGGAAGAGCTCTGCGCTGTTTTGTAACATGACTCCTTATGATTTAGCAAGTTTAAGCAGATACAGCTGATTGTATAAGCCATTTACATTTAGTACTCTTTAGGAAGATAAGAGATCCAATCTAAAAACTTTTAAAATAGAACTATCTTTGCACGGCTTAATAAATTGTTATAAATAAGCAAAATCCCCGATTATGTTTCACTCTAAATTAGCCTGGGCTTTACGTGGGTTTGTAACCGATAGCGGAAAAAATGAACAAAACAGAGAACAAACCAACTGTACGTCTTGGAAGGTGCCATAAGAATAAAGCCAGAGAGATGATGAAACAAGGAATAATCACACTTTTGGGGAGACACTAGGAGGTAATTATTATGCCCTGTTTTGCACAGTTTTTCTTACCTGCTACCTGAACTGTGGATCCTGAGATGCCACACAGGATTCCCTCCTGGAAAGGACTCTGGGATTTGGCTCTTGCTTTCCTGAAGATGGATAAAACACTACAGAGTACAACAGACCAGTGTGCGTGCTTGCTTGCAAGCTTTCTAAAAAAGAGTGTGCATGGTTCTTTAGAAACAGAGGTAAAAATAAAAGTTGAGGAATCAGCTGTTTCTGCAGACAGACGAAAGCTGTGCTTACAGACACCCAGCTGGTTGCAGCTGAGGTGCGTGTTTCTCCCTGGCCTGCCACAGCCTTCCACTGGTGACCTTCACTACCCTCTCAAATCACTCAGCAATGCCTCCTCACGTGAAGGACTGTCTGGCAGAAATAGCTAAACTCTCCTCCACATGGGCTAACATCCAAGCATGGCTTTGGAGGGATGAGCCAAGCCCACATGCACAGCTCCAGGAAGCGCCCCTGCCTGAAATGCAAGGGAGAGAAACACAGAGCATGTGCCTCAAAAACTCTTCCAGGATGCTTTTTTTCTTTTTTCTTCTTCTTTTTTTTTTTTTAAACTTAATCTCAGAAAGAAATATTTTTACATTTTAATATACTGGTGAATCAAGCAAAATCATATCATGAGACTCTGCATAAATAGTAGGTATATGTAATATATAGTATTTACTCTTGCAGCCTGACAAAACAAATGGAGATCCTCTTACATACCGTATTTTACAAGCTGAAAGAGAAAACAGATCCTTTCCCTGCCTGAAAAAATGTAAAAGGGGCATTGCTGGAAAACTGAGTTCTCTTCTTCAGCAACGAGCTGTAACATGCTGTCCATACGGAGAAAAGCACACAGGAAACAACATATTCATATTAGGATTTGCATATTTTTTACATTTTTCTTTTCTGCAAACCTCCTGTTCTTTGAAGTCCTCCAAGATCCACTAAAAGCAAGCACTTTGCAGGAGGCTCCCTGAACCTTACAGAATTAAACCCACGGATGGTCTATCGCCTTAGTTACAGTACATGATTTCCAGTCCCAGCAAGAGCACTAAGCTAATTCACAGCAAGCCACAGACTTGCCATCATCTGAGAGTGCCAGGTTGGAGCCATTTCTGAGACAAAGCACAACCCTGAAGCATTTTAGCCTTTCCATCCTTG
Source organism: Nyctibius grandis (assembly GCF_013368605.1). Classification (NCBI taxonomy): domain Eukaryota; kingdom Metazoa; phylum Chordata; class Aves; order Nyctibiiformes; family Nyctibiidae; genus Nyctibius; species Nyctibius grandis. The sequence goes on from NC_090663.1 coordinate 84,213,169, forward strand.
ATAAAAGCAAAACATGTGTAGGAAGGGGAAACAAAGAAGTACCTGTGGTTTAATTAAGGGCTGAAAAGCCACAAGTATCTTCTGATATTTGAACTAATCACAATGCAAAATTATAATTTGCTACATTTTTTTAGATTTGGTGCAATTTCATGCTCTAGCAGAAGGTGTGTGCATGAATGCATTTTCAAGGTTCTTAGCTAACGAGTTTCTTTCTGTCTTTATCATATTTATTCTGATTGAAACACTAATATTAGAACTGCTTCTACAGCCTCTGGGTACCCCAGCACACAATTAGCACTAGAGCAAAGCTCCCTCAGTGCTAAAACAACCACATTAGCAGGATCTCTGTGAATTTGTAATTATAAAGAAAACGTATTTTCAGAAAGCAAAATAAGCATATTGACATTATTGAGCATGACAGCAGGTCAGTCTGGGGAAAGGATAAGAAAAATGAATCGAAGAAAACATTAGTAAGTAATAAGTATTCACAACACCTGTACTACTAAAATTGTTTAAAGCACTGCTAGAAGTCATCTCTGAGCCAGTGGTCCTTATTCTAGAGAAGACAAGAGGGATATCACCTGACTGGCAGAGCCCCCGCAGCATGCTCCAGGATCCTCTCTCCCCACCAGGCGTCTGCCTGAAGCATACTTTGATTTGCTGTCTTCCTTCCAAGGACACTTGGGAAGGGAGAAGGAAAAGAGATCTCACCTTAACAAAGAGCTGACTTGCACCTGGGATCTCTGGATTCAGGGGCCCTCTGGGGTTTGCTGGTGCAGAAGCACCCACTGAGAGCAGGCACAGTCCCTGAGGACCATCTGTATCTTGAGAAAGAAAGATGGAGATAAAATTCAGTACTCTCACAGATCCTGGAGTATTTATTCTGAGATTTCTATTTCAGATTGCATTTACTCTATGGAGATTTCTACCTAGAGCAGGTGTGTGTGGGACCTGGTCCATCACTTCAAAAATTTAGTACAGTCATCAGAAACTAGCTCAAGTGGTTCAACAGAGATTAGAGTACAAGAATGGCTGGTTTTCATCCTTTGGTTGGAAGCTAGTAAGTTCCCATGAGTAGAATAATGCACCAAGTGGATCAAGACAAACTTGATAGATCTTACTAAGCTCTTTGTCTTATTGACCACTCCCAAGTCAGTGTAAGGAAAAACGGTCCACATCAAGCTACCACAAAACAGATGCTTGCAAAGCCCACCCCACACTTTGCTCTTACACCATGAGGATATTTTGTGTTGAGTGCATCCTGCCTCGGTTCAGCCTTGGGGCTGGTTACGTGGGGGTGGAGCAGGGTACCTATTTGTGCAGCTTGCTAGGGAAATAAGAAGTGGAGGGCAAAGGAGCATGCAGTGACCTGCTGTCTGGCAGCAGAAAGGGGCAAGAGCGTGGTCTTTCTGTTTTACTGACCAGTTGGATCTATGAGAAACTCTACAGGCATTTTTCATAATGCAATAGGTTTGCTTGCATAATTAATGCTTCTGTGGAAAGGTATCTGTTTTGTAGAAAAGTACCAAGCAGTGCTGCCAAGGTACCTTGAAAGTTTGCAAATCCGACGATGGTGAAAGCTCCAACAGAAGACTTGAAGACTCTGAAATAAACTTCGTAGCATTTATTCATCATCCCAATAATCCTCACAAAATAGAAGCTGTGAATCTTCTGCAGACTGGGAGGCTAGGGAGAAGAAAAAATGTTGGTAGTAGTTATCTATGTTTCTTCTATATTTTTATACTACGATTTTTTTTTTAACTTGTCTCCACTCTAGTGGAAGGAAAAATAATTAGAAAGAAGAAAAAATTAGATTAAATTAAACAAAACTTGATTGTTAGCTAGCAGCTGTGATTCTGACGGTCTGGTGCTTAATGCTTTCAGAAGCTCTATAGTGCAACCACCATCTGTAATGCCAAAGCTAAAAGAACAGCATGATTTGAAACAGATGATGTGAAATAAAGATACCTCATAGTATTATGAGTTTACCCCCTTTTCTTTCTCTACTTAATTTTCTATGGGTGAAGTGATCAAAGAAAAGGTGGAAACAGGTGGATATTATTCTGGTTTTTTTACAGCTAAAACTTGAAACATTTTTAAAAGGTCCAAAACTATTGTGGCTGTGTGTCTACACCAACACCACCTTGCTCCTTGAACTACATACATCTGCATTTACATTTAAAGAAGCAATTTTTCTTAATCTTGATGATGTGAAATAACAAGCATTTTGGAATGAAATGACAGTTATTATTTTTAAACACAGGCCTGCACGTAATATTACACCACATAGTATCAGTCTGTACAATTAATATTATCCATCTGATGAAAAGGGAATCCTGTTTTCACTGGCAATAGCAAGTAATTTTATAGCAGCATAACGTAGTATACATTTTGGAGAAAGGGCTCAACTATTGATGATAATTTCTTACTATAGGAAATGGTTTCTGTAACCCCATGGCTGAAAAAATAGTTATCTTGGAAAAACAGATCAGCCAATTTTCTTTAAAGCTCAGGCATTATGAACTGTGGGTTTTTTAATCCTTAGAAATCCACCTTCTCCTCTAGCAGCTTGGGGATTCTTTATATTAAGTAAGGATAGATTTTCTTACTTACATAAAATGTCTCTGGAAGGAAAAATCCTGCTTAATTCTTCATAGCAGATCTTTGAGCACAAACTTCCATAGAGTGACTCCACGTTGTTCTGAAAAATGGGAATAGAGCTCTGGTTACAGCTTACAGACTCAGGCTCTGCTCTAGACAGATACTATAAGCAGATAAAGCTGAATCTTACTGAGCTAAATCTCTTTGTTTCCACCCTTACGCTTCAGTACATGTTGAATGTGATTTCAGGAAAGATCATATCTGAGCTTTGGACTTTCAAAGAACTGAGAAAAACAAATGTGCCACTTAAAACCCCTTTTTTTTTCTGATCTGAGAACACAAACTGTGGCCAGTGCCACAGTGCAAGCAGAGGAAGGGGCACCAAGACACGCCTCTAGAAACAGCTGAAGGAATTCAGACTTCCACGCTGCTGACAGAAGTAATATTGTTTGCCCCTTTTAACAGTGGGTGCTCAATTTTCTTAGAGCAACATTAGTGTTACTCAGCTGTCACTAATGTTCAGTTTAGGAAAATGAACCACCGTGTGGCTGAGAGCTGCCTGAATCAAATAACGTATTATGATTTGTGGAAAATGATGGATAACATTCTTCACCCATTTATTAAGGTTCTTGGTCATCATTACAAATGTATCTCACATAAACTGAATGCACCGTATCATCTTGTAGATATGCAAGTAAAATTCACTTCTAGATTAAAATTACATCTATTCAGATCGCATACAGAAGCATGTAGCTATCTATTTTAGTAGTTTTATCCTGTAAAAGAAAGAGGGACCAGAATGAGGAGTGCAAAAGTCACTATATAAGCAGATATGTATGCAATACGGGTGCGTTCTAGCTTAACTGGAGACTGGGGTGGACCAGTACACATACTCTTTAACTTCCTTCCCACTGGTGCCCTAGAGAAATGCTATCTGTGTTGCTGCTTAAAAATCTTATCAGTAAACCTAGCCAAAGTATCTTGCATTTCAATAAGATTCCAAAGTCATTGTTGTGTTGGGGTAACCACCAATCATACCAACCAACACAGTTTATTTCCTTACCTTCTCACCTCTGTCCATTGATGACACCTTTAAACTGGGACTTTGGGCATCTGGAGTTGTATTTTAGTTCCAAGTGTGGGCAGGCTGTAACACAACGGGGTCTGACAGTGCTTCATACTTTTCAAAGCCTGAAATAGTAATACCAATACATTATTAAATGCCAGTTTTAAAATTCTATAGCAACAAGTACTCATTTCATAATAGCACACAAAAATAATTGCCCTGATACTTTTCTATCCAGAGAGAGTGTACCTTACATATGCAAAAACTGATTCTTTCGGAGGGTGCAACAGTTTTGCAAATGCAAGGCTCACAGAGCTTAGATAATACCAAGTGTAAGCTTCCAGCATTTTACAATCCCTCTGAACTGAACTAGAAATCTGAAAATATTGGTTTGCCAATTACCAGGCAGTGCATTTCCCCTGACTGCTAACAGAAATGTATGTCACAAAAATACATCTGTTCAGAACATTTCTTACTGTAGCATCACTTAAACACTTGCAGAAAGGGAGAAAGAAAACTTTGAATTATAAACAAAATAATTTAAATAATCATGGTCAAGATAAAAAAAAAATGTGCTTGCAAAAAAGCACAAAATATTTCCATAGACCCAGGAACTTCGATGATATGGTGTTCAGAAATTTTCTGTCAGAGGGCTGTTTTTTTCCCTTCAAGAAGTTTTGATACATCAGCAGCCATATGCTTTAGTTTTCTGGTTTTTGCTGATTTCAATGACGTTTTTCTTCTGATGAGAAAAATCAAAGTGTTCTAAAAATCTATGTGATGTTTCAAAATGAGTTTTCACTTAAAATGTATAATACATATGCACAAACCTTTGGAAGAAGACAGATTTTGATTTTGTCAAAACTTCTCCAGCAATACAATGATGAATTGTAAATTTTGTACTACAGAAAAATAAGTAGAAATCATGACAGGAGAAGAACAAACTGTCACTGAAGACGACTGAGGCTTGGTGTGATGGAAAACCTTCACCACTGGGAGGCAATTATTATTTTTTTCCACTGGCCAGGCAACATCATTGCAGTTTTTCTTTTTTGGTCAGCATGTAAGGAGCACGTTAGATGTACGTATTCTTGATTCTGTCTCACTGAAAGAGAATGGATTAGAAGGCCTCTTGACATAGCTTCCAACTACAAATGTCTTAACTTTATGCTTTCTGTAGTAAATGAATACTGCACACTCCCTCTTGATAACAAAAGGACATCTCTCCAAGTATGCTTGTGCCCTTTGAAAAGAAGATAGCGTCCAGCAGAATGCTCAGGAGCATGCAAGAGAATTGTTTCCTAACTCACATTCATCTTGATAAGAGTTAGTTACTTGATCCATGTAGGAATTTTTGAAAATTAGACTAGATACATGAATATCTTGAAAATCTGTCCCAAATTCTAGAGCTACTGGTTAAATAGACTAGGTTTTTTGACTAACTCCATTAAAACAATGGAGATTACAGAGTACTTTGAAATTTTGCTTTCGTACAAACTGGAGATAGTAAAACAGATGTGTTCAAATACAGGGTACAATGTTACTAACGAAATTAAGCTGTATTTACAAGAGCACAATCTAATATGTAGGTTGGCATTAGGAAAACATTTGGGGAAATTCCAAAATAAGTAGATCCGCCTGGGATGTAGGACTTCCTGACTCAAAATTACAGTGCAGGTATTGATAATCTGTAAGTGAATGTCACGGCCATTTAATGAGTAACAAGTCTCCAACTAGGTTCCAATGAAAGATTCACAGAATTGATCTGATCCTTGTTTCTGAACTCTTTTTGAACCTGTGGAGCCTTTCAGTTGATGACTTCCAGCAAATCTGGTGCTGTTTTAAGCAACTCGGTGTTAATACTTTTGAGAATGAAAGAAAGAAGGGAAATTGTACTTTGACCCTGATTTGTGAAATAACTTGCATACTTTTTAATTCATAAAGACTGCATTCATTTTTTTCTTACAGAAAAAGTCAATTATGACATTTTTCCAGGTATGTTCTTTTTGATGAGATTCAGCTACTGCCATCTATTGATATATATTTTGAAGGGTCACTATGAAGGTGCACACCTTCACCGTACCTTTTCTAAGAGTACTGTAAAATACCAGGGGTGAGAAAAGGACACTGAAATAATGCTTCTACTTCCTAGCAGTGAGAAACAGCGATTTTGAGAAGTAAGAAAATAGCAGTAGTAGTTTAAGGGTGGGGTAAAGGCATGAGCTGCTTTTATTTGAGAGGTAAATTTTCAAACATCAAGGGCAACATCCACAGATATAGGGGTGGTCTGTCACTAAATGACCTATCTAACAAACACATCTGAGATGAGTAGTTGTGTTATTCTGATTAGCTTGTATTTAGGTGAGTTGGCCAATGTTCAGCTCTTTAACAGCTGCCTAATCTCACTGGACGTGCTCATTCTCAAAGCATTTGGAAAACAGCCTGTTTCCAACCATCTGTGGAAGGAATGCACTGACCTGAATTAATTAACTGAAATCAAGCCAGTTTTATAAAGGAACAAGACCAAAGAAGGGGACGCACTGAATCGGAATAAGAAGCGGGTTGTGACTTTCAGCAAAGCCCTGACTACGTGATAGGGAGCAAACTGTGAACTTGAGGGAACTGCCACTGTGGCTGAGGAAAGCAGCTCAAGCAGAGCAACCTCATGGGAGTGGAGGAGAAAACAGGGAAGGAACTGAGGTGGAATTTAGTAATTTCTTGTTATTGCACACCACAGCAAACTACTGCCATCCCTCAACACTTCTTTTGGCTTCTCTTGTGCTGAGCAGCAAAAGCAGTCATTATCTCCTTTATTCTAAGACCCAAGGTCTGACAGCTATATAATACACCTAAGGGCTTTTAAATATTATTGCTCTCCCTTTCGCAAATGAATAACAAGGCTATTGCCAGGCTTTCATGATCATTTCTTCTCTCGCTGCCTCTTTCATCTTCAGTTGATCATATAAAAATAAGAATTTTTCCTTTCTGAAAACAAGCTTAGCTTGTCTATACAGAAATCTGCTTTAATAATTTATTTTCAGCTGAGATACAAAATATCTACTGCACGCTTCCTGCATTTTGTCAATGTCTTGCTAATTACTTAAACAATACAGTTTTCTTCTTTTCTTCTTCTTTTTTTAAATGAGACATATCGAGGAGAGGGAAAGTCTGTCTTCAGTTACTCATTTCATTTATTCAAATTACAGCTTTCCAATCCAATACTGCAGAAAAAAGTGCTCCAGGGTAAATTTGGAAGTCTGTTTCATTATGATCCCTTAGGTATAATGCAATTAGAATCATACCACGAATGACTAACAGTTTAGAAGCAATTATTTTATGACTAGGTGAATTTCTACCTCACAGCAAATATTTCTCATATTTTTGTGTGCTAGTCTTTTCAGCTGGTGCTAAGAAGATTAGAGAGGTTAAATAAGCATTTGTAATCATGAAAGGAAACCAAGAGCAACCTTACTCTTGTCTGAGGAAGCTGAACTGGGGAAGTGGAGGACTCAGGCCAGCTGTGTGTCCTGCAGCACAAGCTGGACAGCAATGGAGGCCTGAAGACTCACTGTGTCCACTGCGTCAGGTCCTTCAGAGGTTGTTGATCCCGCTTATCCATGGTCAGGCTCTCTTGGATGAATGTAAGGTGGGAGGGAGTCGCAGCCGCCATCTGAGGGGTGGGGGCTAGAAAGGTGGAAGCACACAACACCATCACAGTGCGGTTTAGCACAGAAGCATGATGGACTCTGAGAAAATGGAGGGGAATTAGCATTAACAAACCAGTTAACTGCTCTATTAGAGGGTACTAAAACACATGGATATCCTAACCGATGCTGGGACTGTTACTCGGGGAATTACAACTACTTACTCTCTACTAGGGATACACAAGTCATAGACATTGTTACCCAGTTTGGATATGTTTTTACTTATACTATTCCAGTATTTTGACAACACAGGTTTGTCCAGAATTATCATTTTAGCCAGCACCTCCTGCTGCTTTCCTGGGCTCCTGAACAGCTCTGTGGCAATGCCTGGGCTGCACACCTGGCCCGCACACCTGGCCCACTACCATCTCCTCACTGAAAAATCCATCATTTGCATGGAAACCATGGATGGAACTATGCATATTGTTCCCAGATCTTGTGGCTCACACTAAAGCCATAAGAGCACCAATCTGAGGAGTTCAGGGAGTGGTGCTCAGGGCTTGAGCCCAGGAATCACGCCCTGAGGGTGCTTTCAGGTTGCTGACTTCCAGGTAGGAATGAAGATTATCAAGCTGAGCCAGCACTCAGCTCCTTGTCTTCAGAGTCTCTGACTGAGTTATGGCTCCCAAAGCTCCTGGGTTCCCATGTGTGAATTCAGGGCACTTCTGTTGCAAAAGCCCAGCTACAACAGCAAGCTTCCAGGATTGCCACAGTTTTCAGATGAACTAGTTTCCTGACAAGATGTCCAAAAAACTAGAATGATGGCCATCAGAAAATTACCTCTGATTTGACAGTTGTTTTAGAAATGATAGCTGAAACACACGTAAGTGATCCCTTCAGCCATTTGGAGGGAACCTGCCCTTCCTCCTTAGGATTGTGTAGTTTACCATCCATTCTTTGCCACAGCACATGAAAAAGAGCAAAATAAAAAGTGCATTGCTAGCTGCTTCTTCACTAAAATGTTATGCAAGAATAAGAAGTCTTTTCATCTTGGAAATGGAGCTCCACATGTCTGTGGTGGAAATCTTGTTTTAAGCACTTTAAGCTCACCAGAAGCGTGTCCCTCCTTTCATTACTACTCTATTTCCCTTTTAAAACAAAAGTTACACTACTTACTATTGTAACAGTCTGCATGTAATCTACTGAGAATAAATGCCCATGTAATGAGCCTGAAATGATATGGTAATTTCTTAATTCAAAATAATTACATGGCTATTTGTGCCCTCTAAAATAAGGTATTACTTATTCAGCCCAAACAAATTGCTATTTGCCCAGGTTTTGAACTCTGGTAAACAGTAGCACAGCAGTCATCTGCATACTGAATCTTGATACAATTTTATGTTAGATGTTTACTTACACAGAAACAGAAACAATTATTTGTCAAGGCAACAAGCAGATTTTAGTACAACCAAGGGAAAAATAACAGAAAGCCCTTGAAAACAGGACTGAAATCATGGCCAAGTCACAGTGCTACAAGGGCATCAGCTGGCTCAAAGTCACCTAAGCGTCCTCTTGAAAATGTTAGATAAAAGAACAGAATTTGTTTAGTTTATTTTGGCTTGTCATTTGTGTCCAAGTTAACTGCCTATCTCCCTGCATCGCCTGGAGATACAGATAGAAAAACCACCACAGAGACAAAAACTGGAAGGAAGGAAAGAAGGAATGAGGGCAGACAGACATCCAAAGCCATTGATTCCAGCCAGCTTTCCTCCAAGTCAATAAAATATCTTCTCCTGGCTTTAATGGTGGCTGGAGAAGACCTAGATTTCAGAGCACTAATAAAAGATTTAAAAGTCACCTCATTCTAAGCAGTAGTAGAAGGCTTTTCATTAACTTGAATAATGCGAGCCAGAGCCATGGACGCTCATGACTATTGACTTCTCAATGGTAATTCTCTGCTCTCTCAGACTGGAAGAATGAGTGACAATGAAAGACTTGCAAGCAGACTGATGATGCTCTGTGGATGAAGGCAGAGCCCTTCAACACCCAGAGCAGAGATCAAGTACTTCACAGACAGGCACGAATGTGCTCCATGCATTGAGTGAACTAAAAGAGTGGACTAAATTGAGTGCACTGCTTTTCATCTGTGATGATTAAATATTTGGACCTGGAAGGAAAATTAAATCCATACTTGATTTTGTACTCCTGTGTTGCACAGCTACTCCTCATTTATTTCCCTTGTCATTTAAACACATTAGATTGAGTTTTATATCTGTATTTATATTTTTGGAGTTACTGACTTCACTTAAAGTGGACCTATATACAAGATCTGACATGCTGTTTCCTACTTCCAGGAAAAAAAAAGGGAATTGGCTGAAATCTAGTCCATCCCAATTAAGTACATCTTGGGTGGGAAATAAAGCTCAGTAATCAATTTTTCCACTTAAAAAATAGGCCATCTGAAGAAGTAAGACTTTCAGAGGTTCATAGAATACAGAGAAGAAATAATACAGGCTCTGTTTTTGCAAATATTTTCAACTTACAACAGGATGATCCAAAATGTATGGTGAATCAAACGCAATTGCTGGTTTGCACCCAGAGGCATCTCGGATCTGCTGCTAAGAAGAGTCACCTGCTGTTCTAAACCTGTAATAAAGAAAATGATTGCTTATGTTCTGCTAACATATATGCCAAAAAAAAAGTAAAACCTTGCATGGCTTAAGAGGTAGCATTCATTTTTGTGCTTAACTTTAAATTTTTGTTTCAGCATTAAATATCTCTTAATCTACTTGTATATTATAGTTGGACTATTCCAGTATTTTCACTTAGCATTCTTGCTGCAGAAGAGTCAACATTGTACTCTTTGCTTCATTTGCTGAAGATGTTAAAGGTGTAGTTTGGAAAACTTGACCTTACAGAAAAATTGCAACTTTTTATAGCATTGATAGAGTTAGCATAAAAATCCCTCAACACTATGTTTTTCATTGTTTGAAAACAAGCTGCATGTAAGAGTACAACATAATACTATGTGCTATACCATTTAATTCATTAGTTAATGTTTTCCCAGAAACCACATGGTTTTTTCTCTTGTATTTTTAATTCTTATGGTTCAGGAAGTAGATTACATGCCATGAAAGTGTCCTATACATCTTTCCTATGGCTAAGTGGCTGCAGGCTGCTTTGGGCTCTTTCATGCCAGGTCTGTTTAATTCAGCCTTGGTTTTTGCTAAGGTTGCCTTGCCATTCTGCATACCAGTATTCTTTTAGGTGTTCTTGATGCTAAATACCTTGCATATTTTCATGAGAACATTGCTAAGGTCCTAAAGCTAAGCTCTCTACAGTTTTCTATTCAGATTCTTTAAAGCACCACAAGAGGAAAAAACAAAAAGACGTTTTAGCCCTTTCTTTAGTTGTCAGTTAACATTTTCTTTTTTGTTTTGGCACAAATGTTCTAAGTGTGGTAGCTTATGATAGCACGATAATAAATAGCCCCACCGTTGTTACTTGTAAACAACAGAGAAAATTGCCCGTAACTTATTTGTTCTGTCCCACATTTTTTACAGTACAACTGATGAAGATTTTTAACAACTTTGGCTGCCTACAATATGCTATTTCCCCTAGCTCTAGCAGGGTTCAACATCCAACACATTGTGGTACTAGTAGCAGTGCGTGCAGGTGCTGTTGCCCAGTTTGAGTGATGATGTCCAGATTACCTTAAACAGATCAGTTAAAACTTTCACTTTTATTCTAGTGTAAGTGTCATTATATCCACTTGAATAAACGTATTTATCCATCTCAATGATATTGCTTGTTTCAGCTTGTTTGGTTTTAATTCAGGCCTGAGCTGCTCCACAATCATTTGCTCAAGTTTATGACACTACACGTTGTTGACTAATAGCTTCATTTTGCTGAGTTTCCATTTATTACTGTCACTATTACAGCTGGATTTGAATTTTTGTAACTTGCCTATCCTTGCATGAATCTAATTTCATTGACGTTTAACACTGATCCTGAGGGCTCCTCTTTGACTGTTTGTCACCTAAGGATCAAATACTTTTGCTACTGACTTTTAAAATCAATTATAATTTTGCAGGATTTGGCTGAGAGGATAACCCAAAGTCATAGGCAGTAAGTCTTAAAAGAGAGAGTTTCCCAATGCATTAAATAAGATTGATTTTCTATGTGCAGAAACAAAAGGTCTGCCAAAAGGGGGAAAAAAAACCCCACAAAAACACCACAACCCAGAGTCAAGTCTTTTCTACGATGCCTGGAAAATGTGCATAAACCTTTATTGCAGTAGCTGAATTTTAGGATCTGGTACAAAAGAGAACAACCCCACAAAGTGTTGGAGGGATGCTGTTGCAAAACATGTGCACAAGTCCTCTTAAAGGTAGGCTGTCCTCTTCTTCTAAGTGGTTCAGTTTTTCCTGTGACATATTCTATCTTTGGTTCAACTAATAAAAAGAAAGAATCATAGAACAGCCCAGGTTGGGAGGGATCTCAAAAGATCATCTGGTCCAACCTTTTGTGGAAAACGGAGCATAAATGAGATTATTCAGCAGCCTGTCCAGTCACGTCTTGAAAACCTGCAGTGATGGAGACTCCACCATGTCCCTGGGAAGGCTGTTCCAGTGATTGACTGTTTTCACTGTAAAAAAAATTTCTGTCTTATATCAAGGTGAAACCTTTCCCAGTGAAACTTGTACTCATTGCCCCTTGTCCTTTCCATGTGGCTCCTTCTGAAGAGAGAGCCTCCCTTCTCTTTGTAGCCACCCTTTAAGTACTGGAAGAATCAGTCCCCTGAGCCTTCTCTTCACCAGGGTAAAAAGACATAACTCCTTCAGTCTTTCCTCTTAAGGCAGATTCTCCAGCCCTTTGACCATCTTCACAGCTCTCCTTTGGACCCTCTCCAGTCTCTCTGTGTCTTTTTCGAATTGTGGGGACTAGAAATGGACACAGTACTCCAGGTGCCACCTGAAAAACTCCGAGTAGAGTGGGATGATCACATCTCTATCCCTGCTAGTAAAAGGAAAAGTTAAATACCCATCAAAAAATCCCTTTGTTTAACTTAATATTAAGAAAAAATATTTTAAAAATCTATCTAATTAAACTGCAATTTATCATTTCCACAACAATATTCTTCTCTCTGCTTTCCAATATTCATAGTTTCATTAATTGGATCTGAACTAAATCTCCAAGTTCAACAAAAAAATTGAGGCAAACTGAAGTACCATGCTACGTGATTTTTCATCAATAGATAAATGCCTTCACTTTCAGAGTCATTCCTTATCTATATAAATGACAAATACAGATTAATGGGATCCTCAAAAAAAACCCCAAAAACCCAGTAACTTAATGGAACAAGCAAATGTTTTCTTGAAACTACCCTTTTGCAATATGAACAACAATTTTTCTTTAAATTCCCAGCAAGTACATACATTTGCTTCACACTTTGAATTAGGTTGGAAAATATTTTAAGGTACTGAATTTGAAAACTGTTAGAGGAATTTTTCACATATAGATAAGCAGGAGGGTCACTAAAAGGAGATTCAAAAGAAACACATTTTTAAAGCTCATTTTAATGGCATACAGAATAATCACAGAAGACAGACATGAAAATATAAGGTCTTTTGTCCAGCAATTCTTAGTGATGAGTTGCCCCAATTTGATCAACAGTAAGGAAGAAGCTGGGGGAAAGACAGAGCCAGAAAGCAGAAATGTGATGGAGAAGCAGCTCTGGGGAAGATGGAAGAGCTGCAAATAGAGAAGTTGTAGAAGTAGTTAAGGAGAAGACCAGATGGGCTGGCAGAAAAAGCTACTCGGAGAAGCCCAAGGTAACATAATTGCTTACTGGCTAGCATGTCTGAGCCAGGATCTGCAGGATTGCCCTTTACTTGTCTTTCCAGGCTGCAGATGGCTATAGGTATCTTCTCTTCAGCCCTTCTGCTTTTCAGTTTCTTCTTCCCACAGTTGAGAACCTCCCCATTAATGAGAGTCATTACAGAAGCAATCCAGCAGTTCCTGAGAGACAGACGGTGACCTTTTCAGATGCATATATTGACTCAGAATTCAATTTCAGAACTATTAGGAAATAGTTTTACCTAAAAATTATGTTTGGAAATATTTTCCTAAGGCCAATTTTTTCTTCAGAAAATTGAGTCTTGGGTCTGTTTTAATCAAATTGGGACAAACTTTTATATTAAAGAGGACAACACATTTTGCTTAAAAATCAATTATTGTCAACTGCATTTTCTTAGAATACTGCCTTCTGGGAATTCGGACGTTGTTAGCACACGTGAGCAAGAATTTCAAGTTGCTGCAGATGTTAGTCATGTGGGTCATTATTGAGAAAACTGGAGGCCAGACAATAATGGCAACAGAAAGACTGATCAGCTCATGAACGAAAGTAAGTGAACTGCTTCAGTTTCAGGAATGCAGTGCTTTATTTCAATCAAAAATGACAAAACAAAGTATGTCAACATTGCCAAATGAATGTTCTTTGAAATGTCCACGTTCTGAAGGCAGGCGTTAAAACTTCATTTTCTCTTGAAATAAAAGCAAACACTGAAATATCCTTGGGGAGGAAAGCGTGCAAGTTCTTCTCATCTACTTGTTTCCACTCCAGATTTTCAGGGGACAGTGTAAATAATGGAGGCCCTTAGCAGTGAGGCAAGAGCACAATACAAAATGGTTAAAAAGAGATAATCTGAGTACCACAGGAAAAGTTAGTATGAAAGACATGAGTCTAGGGAACCCTACCAGTGCAATGAAAATTTTATTTGGGGTAGAATCTTTGTAATTGAAATCTAAACACAAATAAACACATATATAATGTAACTGTTCATGCATGTACAAGATGCTAAAAGCAAAATCACAAAGATGTCATGTTGCCAGAGCTCAGCATTAATTTACTTTCCAATTCCAGTCAATTTGTTATCACAAATGCCCTCAATTAAAAAGTTTTATTTGATACAGGGTGAATCAAAACAATCTTCTTATTCTGATGATAGAGATGCACTTAGCAGCGTATAAAATAGTGATTTAATGAGTACTTAATGGTCTGAAGCTTTAAATGAACCAATCATAAATTAAAGCTTTCATAGCCTTTTATGCTTTCCCATTTGGATCCTAAAAAACCAATTTGCGTTCATTATGTAGGGCTGATATACAGCACCTTGCCTCCCAGTGACATTCAGCTGCATCACAATGCTTGCCCCCACAGCATGCTTGGCACTGTTGCCTTTTGAAGAGCTTTTGGTTTAAATCTGGGTCGCAATCCTTCCTTGCCAAAGGTGGACAGTGATTTCAGACTTCTCCAGGCAACTTTGAATTTGCTGTAACATCCAGATTCTGAGCAATCACTGACAATAAATCCATTTCTTTGTCTTCAGTTCACTTCATAATTTCAAACCAGGCAGTAGGGGTGGATTTTCAAAACACCATAAGAAAACTGAGCACACAACCTTGATAAGTAATTGATGTTTGCATGGGCCAGTTTCTTTCAGTGATATAGTCTGAAAGAATTCTTTCCCAAAAATAAACCTTAAAAAAAAGTAACTTTGTTGTTTTTTCCTAAATATTTTATCTGTGTCCAAGGAGACTGAATATTCGCTATACAGAACCCTGCAGTCTCAAACCACACCACCTTCATGCCATAGAAAACAAACCAGAAGAAGTGTTAAAAAACCCCAACCTATAGAAACCAAAGCAGCAATCTTCGAAACGCAGCCATACCTATATTCTAAACCAAATTCAAATTTGTCCTTAGAGTCTACTCCAATACCTGTCAGCTGGCATCTTATGTCCTGGTCCTTCTTGCCAGGGGAGGGAAGGCAACTCAGTGCTCCCCACTGTCCTCAGCCACAGACAGATGGAAGAGAGGGTCCTCGGGACGTTACTGAGTCTTATATACTCACTTTGGAAAGGAGGAAAAAAAAGAAGGGGGGAGAAAAAAATAAAACAAACGAAAAGCAAAGCAGATTTCCCTCCAACTTTCATTCAAGATATTTATAAAATAAACAGCGTCTTGTCAAAGTGCATAAGCCCCAAATCACTCAGCAGCTGCTACCAGATTGTGATACCTTAGTGCTTTAAAAGCAACAAAACCCAGGAGTCCACTGGCTTCACCCCAGCAGAGAGGGTTAAGAGTGCTGCTGCACAGACACCATACATAGGGGGGCCTTAGAAAAAACAGCCTGAGGAAAGAGGGGTTGGTTTGTTTGGTTTTTTTTTAACCTTCAATTATACCTGTTGTAAGGCGCTCATGTCCTTTTTTGCTTCAGAACACTCTGTGGCCAGAGGGAATCAGAGTTGCTTTGTTGAGGTGCCATTTTTATACACTGACAAATATTGCTACTTGAATCACATACATTAGTCAGTCTCCCTTTCTTCCTGAGTCGCCGTGATTTTCAATACATCAGTAATTTGGCAATTGGAAAAAAAATATTAAAAATAACATAACACATGCACTTGCACATATGTATTTATGTGAGTATTTAAAGTTTCATTTTGGGTTAGAAATATTCTTTTTAATAAGAACAAATATTTACCCAAATAAAAAATAATTTCTAAAAAGAAATATTCAAAGCTAAAAAAAAAAAAGAAAAAATCTAACTGTTTTCTTTCCTAATATATTTGAAGGTTCTAAAATGGAATTGGTTCTTTTTTTTTTCCAAATAAGTAATTCAGTGAATTCTACAAGCAATGGAAAGAATTTTACTACCAATTAAAAAAAAAAAAAAAATCATTCTCACAATTGTAATTGGTTTCCTGTTTTTTTTTCACTTCTGAATTCCTTCTGAACATTCTGCGTCGTTACCTTTCTCTTTACCACTACTATCTGCCAACAAGGCATTTTCAGATGGTCTCAGTGGTGCCACATAAATGGGGACTGTCTATTCGTTGATCCATAATGTGGTGTGTTGGCATTTTTCCCTCTCCACTGCACCATTAGCGCTTACCTCATTTTTCCAGGCACTGTCGTCTCTAGGTCATTTCAGTCGTTCTGCCTTCTGTGCAGTTCCCTCCCGTTAAGGATCTAGGTTTGCAATAGTTCTCTCCTGACGTTTTGGAAGTACCATATTGCATTTCCTTTTGTTCTCTCTCTTATGTCCATTTTCAGCTTCTTCCATATTGCAAGTCTAACAGGATTATATGATGATAATATTAGTGTCTCAGATCTGAGAGCTTACATCCTCATATTTATTTATTGTGATTGCTATCATCAGTTAATGATTTCCCCCCCAAGTATATAGGCTGTTTTTCCAAAACTTTATTATATTTTTAAAAATCAAGAAGCCCCTTTTAATATCATGTAAATTAATATGTGAACCTTCTGTCACAAAAAATTGTTTATATACAGAAAAAAAGATGTGAAATTGAGAAATGAGTAAAAGCTCAATGTATTATGTCTTCCAAAATAGATTTCTACTTCATTAATATGTATGATATAGTCAAATCTACTCTTTTTCATCTGCTTCAGGATAGTATTCATTTTAATAAAACAAAAAAGCACCTTTATAAGTTGTGATGAGATGTCCACTCTTTGTCCAGCTGCCTATGAGGTTGCCAGTATAGTGTGTCCTGTAAACAGACAGCATAAACAAACAAAGGCATTCTCCACTGTCAGGAAAAAAAAGCCCACCAAAAAAAAATCCCAAACAAACCACACACACACGAGCATCTTCTGCATTCTGCAAATTCTACCAAGACTGCAATTCGATTAAAAAAACAAAACAAAACAACCAACACAACTTGTAAATCATCATTAGACCTTCAGAAATCCATCTGCTTACACCCTTCATATTTCTGTCATCTTTCAGGGACTTTGGGCGATTAAATGAATTGGTCTATGATAGCCTGCAAAGAAAGGGCTTAGAAATATTGCATAAAAATCAAGTGCCCTCAACTTCCTTAATACAAATTCACTATAAATAGTCTATTGGATGTTCTGACTAACATTCATGCACTTTTGCTGAATTTATATATCACAAATACCAGAACAGACTTAGAGATGTGACAGTCTGAACTATTACTGGGGTGTTAACACAGTCCTGCAATATTAGCTTTCCATAGAGGTTAAAGCTTAACAAACTTTTTATAATGAGAAAGGCTAACTGCATTTTTTGTGGTTTGCACCTCCGTTGCCAGACAGGTTTGCAGACCACATCCATAAGGTGTGCTTCTTTATGCATGCAGCCCTTTCTTCTTCTGGTTATGTAGCCAAGCAAATGTTCCTACTGAGGGGGGTGAAGTTTCATGTAATGATACTGTAGATTGTGTACTAAACGTTTCATGGAACTCAAAATTACAAGGCTTCTTATATAAACATCTTAGACGTTTTGTGTTCTCAAAATATAGAGCATTAACTCTAAAAGACACCAAACTTGGCTTCAGCAACAGTTGCGCTTTAACAGTGAGTTTCTTCCAGAGCTGCTACTTTCTTTGTGACTTCCTTCTTCTCAGTTCCACCGACCTACTTTGCCCTTAATCCCCTTCTACCTTTATCATTCCTCCTTGCCTCTGAGTTTGGCTTATCTCAAGATCCAGGTTATATGAAGTCTTATTTTAAAGCACTGGACCATTTAAAAGGGGTTCAGATTTTTTGACATGTGGGTTTTGTGCAAGAAAGTATTGCAATTATCTCTGCAGATGATCCTTAGAGTGCTTAGTGCCATGGTGACTGAGACAAGTCAAAGTCCATTAACAGGCAAAAAGCCCCATTTATTGATTTACAAGAAAATTACTTGAACACTCCTGCTGATTCATTTTGCACGCTAAATATCACTACGTTTTGAAGAGTTTAAAAGGACCATTTTTATCTCTAAAGCTGCTCATGAACGAATAGAAAACACCACTTAAGTAAGTCTTACCTTAACTTTAGACCAGGTTCTTTCCAAAATCAATGTGCATCCCGCTCTTGGGGGAATCCGACTTGTCAGACTGGATCTCGTTCCAGCAGGGAGTCAGACTGTGCCTGGACAGTCCTCCCTGGTTCCAACAAGACAGACGCAAACTGCAAAATCCTGGCTTCAGTAGTATTTTGGCACGAAATCCTAGAAACCAAGAAAGCTTTGTGCAAGAAGGTTTTTCCATTTGAATCTTCAATATTACTATTATTTGCAAGTTTTCTGCCAAACTCTCGTTCATGCAAATCCGTTTGTATTTTCTGCTAGTTATTGACCCAAAACAGGAATAGGAATTTTCTAAGGAGGCTTCAGACACAAGAACGGTAGAAAGCCAATGAATACATTCAAAACTGTCCAGGAAAAATTAATATAAACATAAGGAAGAAACAGCAAAACACTCCTATGTAAAATTCTGGCCAAGAGCCACATCAACCACATTCTGGATTTGCAGGCAGGTGTTGAACTGCAAAAAACACTAAATGCATTTCAGCTCTTATCTAGCTACATGGAAAGAAAAACTGTTTATTCATGTTTTAATCCTTTATTTTGTCAATATTCCATATTTCTGAAATGTAGAAGTATATAACACAGTCCATCAAGATGTTATTTTGATACTTACGGTAACATCAAATCTCCACTAATCAACGAAAAAATTATCATCAGTGATGAAAATAGTCCTTGTTCAGTGTATTGAAGACTTATCACAGAGAACAGATTATAGCATAGTGGTGCATACATTATGCTATTATAGATTTCTACAATACCAGGCAAATTTATGAACAAGATAATTTTGGCAGGCTATATTTAACATGTACTTCATCATTTATATTGCACAATTTGGATATTTCATTAAATGCAAAGCATCAAGAAACTGCATGCACAGACATATGTGAGTACAAATACATCTGTACCTAAATAATTTTCAATGTGTTATATTTTTACATTGTCAATTTTTACATGTTTATATTATCAATGTTTTACATTTACAGTACAAGAGGGAAGCAAGGTGGCCTCTACTACTCACTCCCTTTCCTTTCTTGTTCTCTAACAGTGGCATAAATGCATCTACAGCATCATTCATAATAACACGCTGCTCATACTGACAGAAGAACATGCTCAGGTGGATTTCTTTCCCCTTGCCCTGGCACAACCAAAGGCAAGTTTCACTAACACCACAAAACCACCCACTCACTGACCCAGCTTGGAAAGACTGACCGTCTGGGACAGAACACAGAGCAAAGCCCCACTCTCACCCTTGCTAAGCAAGGCCACCCTAGTAGCTCTACATCAGAAGCTTTAAATTTGGTTAAAAAGTTTTATATGAAATTCTTACAGTGTTCTGCTTTAGTTCTGTTTTACACATAATATTATCATTATTATTTTCCAAGGGAAAACATTTGGGCAAGCAATAAGTAGTTCAAAAAATAGTATATGAAAGTCACCAGCTTTTCTGAATATTAGCAAGGATCAATCCATGTATTCACAAATGTCAATCATATAAACTAACAGCTACTTAAAACAAAAAGCTAATGATGCATCTGTTTAGAAGCAGACATGATAAAAATATCCTAAATATTCAGTGAGCTTTTACGAACGATAGCTGCTGAAAAACAGTGATCAGTACAAATGTTCTTCACATACACAGAAAAGTCAATAAAGAAAATTACTCTTCAGAGTTAAGTATGTGTTTCAGTCTTTGAGGGACTGTTACTAAAGTTTTGTTTAATAACTTTAAGAAAAAAACAGAATCTGACACGAATACTGGAAAATTTTTATAGGGTATCTAGAGATTTTGACTGACACAATTTTTGACACTGATTTTAAGATTAATTTCTAGAAGTCCTGAATTTTAATAATTGCTAATCACGTCACTTCTGTAAAGTAGGTCATAAGCTACTCTGAGTACACAGAAACCAAGGCATCTTTTTAAAAAAATTATATGGTCTATTGTAATTCATTATTCAATTAGAGCATGCTCGGCTGGCTTTACTTTCACAACCCACTAAATAGGAGGCAAGTATTTTATTTCAGCACCTACTATTTTTCCTTTTAGTACTGTGAAATGAACATAAAAGAAAACATAAGTATACCTTTTGTTTCAAAAGTTATTGATTATCATTTAAACATGGAAAAAATAAAACTATTTTAGAAGTTATATTATCCTGCCCCTACCTCTCTGCAAGGAGTAACTGAATTTAGAGATAGTGACAAAATAAGTTCAAGTCATTAACAATTAAAATAGACAACTAAGGAAAGACCACTGTGCCCTGGCTCCTTCTGGTGGAACAAATGAATCACGTGAACTCACACGGAGAAATGACGATGTTTTTTTGTGTGTAAGGATAGGCTCAGTTACAAGGTGCTGGCCATTTTCTTTAAAATGTATTTAACTTTATGGATATAGTAGCTGTACCAAATGACTCCATGAATTTGCCTTTTTCACATACGTGTGCAATTAGACATTTGGATATAAAATTCCCACAAAGTTTTGTTATTGCTGCTGGTGCTGTATTGTCAGAAAGACAATTGTTCTCTTACAGAACTCTCAAATCTGCACTCAGAGCAAAAGAGGGAATATGCAAAGTAACCAGCAAGAGATACACTAAGCTGGATTTGATTGCTTTTAGGAGTTATACAATCAGATAAAGTATTGGGATCAGACTAAGTACCTTCTTCAAGAAGCCTGCACTTTCATTTGTAGCTGCAAGCACTGTAAAATGACATCTGACATGCATTAGACTCAATTTTTCATAAATATTATTGATAGTTTCTTTCTTGAATGATTACTTCCTGTGAATCTCGAGTGAATGAAAATGATGAGACTTGCAGATAAGTCATGACTGGAATTTTTCATGAGAACAGGTGCTTAGCAGTGAAAAGACACATTTAATAGAAGTTATAGGAATATTTCCTTACTCACAAGATGCTGTGAGTCCTTGTACTTCACCAGAAACTGCTGAAGCTCTGGCAGTCCGCACCACCAGTGGCCGTACTCCTTAGGCTCCAGCTCAGCAAGCACTTTGCTGTTCAGTAATGCACTGACCTGCGTGTTTGACTGTCAGTGGTGAACTGGGAAAAAATGCCATGCCATTTCCTTCCATGAACTTAGTGACTTGCCAGAGCTCCCATATATTAAACACTGTCAATCACAATCATCTGTTTGCAAGTCTAGTTTTTACTCTATGGATTCCTAAGTTTAATGAGGATTGCCTAACCAGATATCAGACTGACACTCAAACCTGCTTGCCCTAGAAGAAAAAAATAATCAAATATTATTGTTTTCTTTCTTCTTGTTATATTTCACCTTCGGTTGAAAATAATTTTGCCATTCCTGTCTTTGAAGACAGTTGCAAAACTCCATGTAAAAAAATATTTCCAAGAAAGCACTATTAAATGTATATTTTTTAAAATGTTAGGTGTCCTTCCCCCCCAATTCGGGCAATTGTGACATTCTTTTTAAACCTAACAGTGAAAAATAACAATTCTCAAATTTCATTACGTATGTTCCTATGAACGCCACTACCAACAAAATCTTTGCTTAGTATAACTTAACTGTTATGTCAATTTTGCAAGTAATCAAGGTGTATAACTCAGGACATGAGAGAAAAATTCCAAGTTATAAATAGCAGGAAACAATATTTCACAAACATGTCCATATCCCTCTTTAGAAATCATAAGTAAACAGGGCATTATCCACTTTTAAAAAAAAATTTGAGAGTTATGAGTTTGAACAAAATGCTTAAGTCAGGTCAAAAGCTTAAACATTTGTTAGAAAAAGTGGCTGATTTGATCCAATATCAATTTTTGCAAGAATTTTGTAAGGCTAATAGATGGGTTTATGCCACTGAATTCCTTTAAGGATTGATTCTGATCCACCTATAGAAAGTCATAAGTTACTCATGGCAAAACATATTTAACACAAACATAGTTTTTGGACTTGAGAAATATGATGTTTTTTAAATTGATCTTCCATGATCAAATACCAACCTAAAAAAAATATCAAAAGTTAGAGTTTTTCAAACTGATTTCTACTGTTCTACCCTTTTGCAAATCAGTTGTTTGGTAGCTTTTTCTATTTGGCTCAAATTACCTGCCAAGCTTGGTGAAGTAGTGCACAACTCCATCATCAGGATAAAGCTCTTCGCTCTGCAGGTCTCAATCCCAAACCATTTACATCAGTGAAAGGTTTTATTGATTGCAGTGGATGGCAGAACAAGCTGCACCCAGGATTTGTTGCAAATCGCATTTGATGTGCTCTGGCTTTTTTCCTTTAGATACTTGTGTGATCATAGTCATAGAGAGTTTAGTTTAGTTTGTTACTGATTTAGAACTGGATTTTTTCAAAGAATTCCCTAAAAAGAGTTCTTTCTGATATCCAACCAGTGCTAAGAATCAAAGCTTTCTCGTTTTTTGTTTCTTTTTCAGCTCATCAGATCTCTCTATGGGCTTCACAGAATGATGCTTAGTAGAAGCTTGAGAGAACCCGAAAGTCCTGGACTGCTGAGAGATGAAGTTAAGATAAATTAAGGAATGCATTTATGATCTTTGTTGTTCCAAGTTACTAGGAAAAGTTAATGAATTAGAGTTGAGCGTTATATACTTCCAATATATAGAGATAATCCTCTCATGAAAGGTTGACCAGCTGTGTTTTGAATCTATATCCAGTAACACCTATGAGACAGGCATTCTTACAAGTAAAGAGCAATCAGGACTAATGGGCAGAGCAGACAGAAGTTTTCCTTCAGTCAGTCTCTTTACCAAGTGGGGTAGATGCCACCGTATTTCCTTGTTGCTTCCAAAGCCAAAATGCTAGTAAGCAGCTGTTTATGGAAAATTATTTTTAGTTTTCCCAGTGAATAAGTTAATTGCCCCCCACTTTAAAAATTAATGGGAAATGTGCGATGATATTTTGGATCCTACTGTTGCCTACGTAAATGTGATACTGTTGGTGGTGGATACAGGCAACAGCATGTTGTATCTTGTGGTGCCAAGGCTTTGCAGTAACAAGCAATTACACATTCCTGCCTTTGTACCTGTGATAATACCACTTCCAAAGCTATTAAATATGCAGCTGTGTCCAGAGTGAGTCCTGCTTGCTTGGATAAGATAGATGAGAGGAAAGTCTGTACTTTTTTTCCTCGTTGGTTGACAGTGATATTCTATGGAGCTATTTCTCTCACTCATATTTTTCTCAAGTTGAACTTAGTAAGTCTTTATTGGCCTGAAAATAGTCTCACTAGTGATGCTAAAATTCTTAACATCCAGATTCTCATAGATATCAAGGGTGGGAGTCACACGTGAAAAAGCAACATGCCTTTTGGGTTAGTCTACAGGGGACATACCCAGGTGGACTTTCTTGTAATTTTCCATACTTGCATCCAAAACCAAACCCTTTGATGGCTATAGTGTACTATTGCTTTCCTTTCTCTTTGCCTGGAAGTTTTAGGAAGGAAGAATCATGTTTGCTTTGTAAACTTTACTGTGGATTTTCCAGTCCTTATCTTGTCTGAATTTCCCTTTACTGAGGAAATTTCAGGGTACGATGTCTGAAAGAACTCCTGCACTGTTAATTTGCTGAAGACTTTTTAGGGCCATACAGAGAGAATAGAAACTAAAAGTAAATCCTCATGGGGGTCGTGTCCCCTCCTCCCACCCTCCACCTCTGGATTTTTGCTGTTATTTATTTCTGATTTACTCATCCAAGTTTCTTCTCGAAAGAAATTAAACTGGCTGCTCTACAACTTTATTGTGTTTCTTATTTACATCTCCCATTCACTAAGCAATAACCCCTGAAAAGTCAGAAGACAAATAAGCTGTCTGTCCTGCTGTCTCTTTTTTACCTTTTGTTTCTCTTCTTTTCCTCATATTTTTAAGTATTTCAGCAGCCTCTCTAGCTAGGTTTCTACTTTCTCTCCACTGCAGACCAGAATATTTTGGTTGCATTTTACACGCAAAATAGATAAATACTACTTGAAGGCAGTATTTCCAGAAGATGACCTTTTTAAAAAATTGTTTGTTATGAAAAACAATTTTTTCTAGAAAATATTTTATCTATCATTATAATACTTTTTTTGCTAATTCAGGATGAATTCATCAATACTTTTGGTTTAGAACCATTTTGAAATGGAAAGGGGAAAACTGGAATGCTGTGGCTGCTTCTTATCGGACTGCTCTCTGACCAGAGCACTTAACAGCAAACACATCAGAAATCTGAACTGCAGTTCTCAGCCTGTGAGGATTTTTACCTACCATCTTCCACCTGCCACTGAAGTCTGCCTCTCATCAGACCAGGAGGGACTCTAAGGCATCATATTGGAGCTCTTTCATTTCTTTTTCAAAACTTAAATATCCACTGAACACAGATCAGTAATCTGAAGTTCTTAGTTTAAGAAGGACTGCAATAGCAATCGGTTCCTACAAAAGCCTGGGAAGTTTGTCACTTCATTTCTTTACCTTTTTTTCACATCTGAAAATAGAACACTTCAGTTAGACCAAAAATAATAACATTCTAGATGACAAAATAATTTTAGTGAAGGTTTGTGTTTTCTTCAGTGAAACAGAAAATAATATAAACCAGAAAAAAGTATCAAGACTTGTATTTTCCTTCAGTGGAATGGAAAATAATAACAAAAACCACTCTCTCTGAGTCATACTTATGTAAAATGCTTTAAGTTTGGATTTATTAGCCAAAGAAGTAGATCACTCTGAGCAGCACTGGATAGTAGCAAAATAAATGTTATGGCACCCTTAATTCTCCAATGTCACCCATCACGAATATTTTCTTTTTGCATATGCTTCAAAATTTAAATACATACTTTCATGTTTAAAAACATCTTTGTATTTAATTTTCCAAAAAAAATGATAGCTGCAAGTTTTGAGAAGACACAAACTGAGAATTTTGAATAAGAGAACTTTTTGCATATAAGTTCATTCCATCTTCTATGTTTTGCCTAATACAAACACCATTTCTGTTTCTTCCAAGGGTAACAGCTGCAGGCACGTGTGCCTGCACACACACAGAGCTGGGATTTTGTGTTGACAAGGTCTATACAGGAGAGATAGAGGGGTTTGCCAAAGGTCAAATATTTCTCATCAGGTTCCACCTTTACTATTGATCTGGAGATTTATGGCTAAAATTGAGTAAATTATGTGACCTTGAACCAGAGCTCCCTGGATTTAAAATATGACTTGATTCAGCCCTATTTTATATATTATTTACTTAAGCATACATTTTGACTTCTAAACACATGACTTTCCCTGTCTTTTGAGGGAGAGGGAAAAATGGAAACATGCTGATTAAAGCTGAAAACTTTCAGCACTTTCTGTCATCTGTTTTGAGATGGGTCCTAGACATTTTGGCCTGAGGTTTTTTTAATGCTTTCACAGTTGCATAGAGGTGCCTGTAGACCTTTGGACATTCAAAGCCTCTTCTTATACAATGCAGTAGGAGTCTGGCAATTCTCCTGCTGAGGTGCTTATTCCCATAATGAGGTGAGCCACTCCGAAAAATCTCAATGGCCCAGAGCTGCATATTGTTTTGATTAAAGACAGTTAACATTTTAGAAAAAGAAAAAAATATAATCCTATGGGGCCATTGCACAGGCACCATATATCCACTTAACTGCATACGGTAATACTATATGACATCATCGTATATGAGGGGAGAAGATATAGCATTTGCTTTTAAGAGACTGGCTCAACACAAAATCTCAGCTGTAAACACTTAAACGCTGCCAAAAGGCTTCAGAGCAGGACATTAATAGTACTTCGCCTGTCCCCAATTTTGACTGCAAATGAGGAGATCATTTGATGTCAGTGATGCGATACAGACTTCCCCAGGCGTCAGGGACTGACCCCAAGTCACAGCTCCTACCAAGCCCGCCAGCAGTGATGGCTTCCAGTGGAGCTTGGATCAGGCGCTCAGGTGAAAAGCTCTTGAGCTGCTGCTTGGCCCCTCGAGCCATCCAATCCACCAGCCCCAGGTTTCTCTGAAACAGAAGGAAACATATATGCTATTAAAACTTGCATGTATACGGGAAGTATCTGGCTGAAAAATTAAAAATGTATGATGCTGCATTCTCTAGAAGACTTTAAAATAAAGTGTTGTAATAATGAAATATTAATATTTAAAGTAGAGAACTACAACCTCAGAACATAATATATCACGCTACACTTTAGTCACTAGCAATTACTATTCTGCACTTTTGGACTATATGTGCTGACATGCAAAAAGGAAACAGGTAAGGACTTTATTTTTACTTCCCCATATCCAAAATAAAATTAATTTTAGTTAAACTTTGATTTGCCTATGGCTGATTTTTTTCACTGTTACTGTTCACCTTGAGTGCAAAATTCACTTATTGTATAAAGCAAGCTCAAACAGTTATGCTCACAGAAACTTGTAAAATAAAATTTAAAAAGCAATTAGGCCCAGTTTCTTTAGAAAGATCTTCAGATGCTGTTGTATTTTATGTAGCATTCATAGGATTTCAAGAGATACCTCCTCACCTGTATATGTTACCTCTTAACTCAGGACAATATAGTTTTATATATAGCAAAAGCTACGGAAGAAGTTACACAGCATAGAGCTCTGGTTAGAAGAACCAGAGTTGGAGGCATGTCTCTTACTTTTCCGTGTACTGGCCAGTGCCTCTGCTCATGCAGACAGAGGAAATTAATCCAGCAGACCCTCAGAAGAAGTATTAAGGTGAGGTTTTCCCCTGAGAGGATTATTATCAATTTAAATAATTTTATGTTTCATACTTATCTCAGCAACATGATTCCTTGCAAGTTTCTGCCTCCCAGCAATAGGGAATAAGAGGATAAGACAAAGGTAACTGCTGTGGTTGCCCAAAACACAGCGTACTAGCACTAGTGAAGAAGAGCTAATTCAATGAGTGGGATGGTGAGCAGCGTAACCAAGGGAAGGGGAATTTCTGTTTTAAAAAAATTTTTACATAATGTGATCTGAATGGAAAAGCAAAATGGAGTGAGACACAAATATGGCCTGACTCAGCATAACAGTGATAAAATGATCCTTGTTGAGGAAAAGAAGTGTTTGGAATCAAAAAAAAAAAAGGCAGCTAGAAATGTCAGCAATATGCACCCTGAAACAAAAAATAGTGGGAGAGGGAACATAGAGAATACTTCAAATGCAGCCTTTTGGAAGGTAATAGCTGTTGTTAGAACTGTCAGCTAGAAACCAGTCAAAAGACAAATGTACTTAAAATGTCTTGTCCAATAAAGATCCCAAACATCACTCAAAATGATCAGACTATATATTACAGAATTTGTAATGGAAATGTGAAAGAAGGCATGGAACAATACAACAGAGACAGATGGACTGTTTGCTACATATGTCGTTTAATATCAATCAGCGACTAGAATTTATTAACACAGTTGCTGCTTTAATGGATTGAACAAGCTTAAAAACATTCAAAGCATTAGATGGTAGGTGATAATTAAAATGCAATACACACAGCTTCAAAAAGTGTAACAGTGTCCTGATAGTATCTAGTATAATTTATTTATTTAAAAAAAAAAAACAACCAAAATAGACCTCACTGGGTTTTAGAAGGATGAAGGTTGTTTCATTACCAGTATCCACTGGAAGATGAACTGAACATTTGCATTATATACTGTTTTCTGCTTTTTTTTTTTCACCTAACTCTGCTTGCTCCCTTAACTTTTAAGCACGCTCCTTGCAAGATACCTAATGGAAGCAGGACAGAATGACCACCAGCAGTACAGACAGAGGGGAGCCCTTAGAGAGGAAACACCAAGCTGCTGGAGATATCCCCAGCTACCATGGGTTTTCCCAAGCACTAGCTACCACTTTTTTATCTTTCCATTTGTGTAGCCTATAAGTTATTCTCAAAGCAACTCTAATTCAGCAGCACTGTTTATTATATTTATGTATAATGCTTGTAGAATAAATTAACCAAACAATACTTATTATACTGAAAAAGACTGGAGTCCTTTTCTCATTACCTTTGTTGACATAGCCCTTCACCCAGTTTAGAGCTGCCAGCTCTGGTGAGTACTTCTTGGCATTTCCAAAGAGTTATCTGTAAGCCAAGTTATTTGTGTAAAAGTACTTTGCTAGGAAAAAAAAAAAGAGAGAAAAAAAGAATACAATGACCTCACTGTATGCATTTAAATTCTAGCCCATTCTAAAATATGGAAATCTAAATACGAGAGTCTCTTTTTGCCATAAATGATGAAGAAAAATATATTCATGCATGATATATTTTTGTAACTGATTAAATTACTTTAAGTGACTATGAAAATCCCATTTGGCAATCGAATCAGAGCCCAAATTTCCCTGAAAAGCTCATATTTTCATAAAAGTCCAGTGGCAGAAATTCCAGTTAGTTTAGTAGTGAACCCAAATATAGTTTGGTGTCCAAAGACAATTCCCTTATGCTACTTTGCAAAGTTCACCTCTATTCACTAGGTTAGTCCCTTGTTTTAAGATTAAAGTTATTCCTAGTTCATATTTATATTATTCTTCCATCTTCCCAGGTACAACAGTAGGAAATATCATGAATATACCATGATTATGAAAATAATTGCATAAATAACAAACGTCACAAATATTGATCACTCTTTCACTTTGAGGTCACACTAATGTTTTCTTAACACTAACCTGAGTCATGTTTTTTGACAACAGAGAGAGAATATTCCGTAAAAGAGAGGTCTTTTCCCACCCTGCTGCTTCCCTCAGTATTCATAGCCTCCTAATGAATCCTTTCAGCAATGTTTATATACCAATACTGTTAAATTAAAACTAGAAAGAGGAAAACAAATCATTTTAAACACATATTCCAGCAGGACGCTTGAGAAATAAAAATTTAAAACCTTCATTTTCCACAAGAAGGTATTTGTGTTATTATACTGATGCTGTCAGAACATTTAATTTTTGCCATCTCTGTAAAATCATTTAATCAGCTGACTTCTGTGTACACAACCAAATCTGCCTCACAGACACGCTAACCTGATACATATCTTTGAAAAATCGGGGGGGGGCATTTACAGACACACATAGACATAGAAATGTTCCACTTCACATAAATTGAGGAGCTGGCCTTTTTCTTTATCCCAGTTGCTTAGCAACTCATGGAAAGTTTTTTTAGAAAATTTTTAGAAAATAAGGCCTAGTTGTTTAACAATAGAGTTTCAAGGTTTTAAATTGTGGGGGTTTTTAATAGCTGAGACTCACTAACATAAATCTCAAGGAGAAAATCATACTCCCACTGAAGATTTGTCACTCATTTTAGAAGGTAGGATTTCCTGGTTGCTGCCTTTCCAGTTTCTTTTTGTTTTAAAGCCAATATTGATCACGATCTACTGCTGTTTCCTTGACTCTCCCCAGCTCTTCCCCTGAGCGTGAGAGGTGCTGAACGTGTTTGCAGGCTTCAGTTACGCCTTCTCTGAAAATGATCCTTTCACGAGTACTTAGGAGAAATGACAAATGACGTTCATAATATGCCATGTCACCGGAGCACTAATCAAATTAGACTTACTACCTTTGCAATCACAAGTGGGTCTTCATGTTTTATATCCCAACACAATTTGAGTCAAGTTAGCTTGCCAGAACATTGCTCCCGTCCTCGTAAAAGTAGATGACAGCTGTAACAAGCATTTTGGGAGCAGGCAGGTGCAGAACAATACAGCCACGGGAAGTGTAATGAAAATATACACCAGACTGTTTTCTGCAGTAAAAGCCATATTTCTATTAGCAATTCAGACAAATATCGATGGCAATCAATTAAGAGTGATTTGAATAAGATGTTCTGCAGGTGTATTAGATTAATTATGATCACATTAGTTTACTGATGTGCTAATTCTGTGTATTTATTTAGACAGCATAGTATGGCTTGCGTGTAACATTCATGTCTGGGTTTTATTTCCTACTGCGTGAAATGAGAAAGACAAAATGCTACAAAAATTTGTTTTGCATAATGAAAAGGCTTGTGCTCTAGTGCTTACAAATTGTGATTCAAAAACCAGGAGTGAAAGTATTCTGAGGTATACATCATTTACTGCTTGATTAAAACACTTAAATAAGTCCTGAACCGTTAACAATAATAAGTAGGTTCTCAGTGCACGATTTCTAATCCAATTATTTTTAAGAACTCCTAGAAATATAGCTAAGCATTATCACCTTTGCCCCAAAATCATTGCCGTAACACAGCAAATAAATAATTCAGACAAATAGTATTAGGAATTAAATTATAACTATCCCATGAGACTCCACGATCATGCATCACTTAATAAACAGATATAAAAAAAATGAATTTTACAACTGTATCACCAGGTAGACATTTTGGAATACGGTGTTACATGTAGGGATAAATGTGTTGATATAGGACCCAAATATTTGAAACTCATTGAAAAGAAAACATATTATGGCTACTATCTGACATTTGTGCTGTGCCATCTGAAAGAACATTTTAGAAATTTCAATGTTTTTGTAAACATTTACAAATTTTAGCTTCCATCTGTCAGATTTCATTTCCTGTTGCTTAATGGATCTTGCTTTTCACCTTTATGGTTTCTGTTTTAGAGTAGTGTCAAGTTGGATGTGATACAAAGCATCTGAGCAGATTCCTCACTTACATATTTTGGTTAATTCAGCTGTCTTTAGCTCAAGGAAATGCTTTGGTTTACATTATGTGACATTTCTCCATATTGCATATTGAATGTCATATCCCAGTTTTGCTACAAATTTTCACCAAAAAGAATGAAGGAAGAAAAAAACAGGGTTTGATATTCTGAGGAAAATTAATATTCTCAGAATCATACAAGTTTTTACCATTTGCTTTCAGTGAAATACAGAAGAGTTAAGCAAAACCAAGATCATCTATACCCAAGGGGATAGAGTCGAGTCCATACCTCTGAAAAGGCTCACAATTTCAATCTAGAATCAAACCTGTGCTGGTAGTGTCGGGGATCTCTAGATTTCTTCTTTCACTTGTCTTTTGTGCAAAGAGCAGTAACCTGAAGAGAGAAGGCAGGTTTAGAAAAAGTCAGCCACACCAACTGGGTCAGGCAGATACTCAGTCATAACTAGATCATGTCTTGGAGCAGAAATAGCACATACGCTTTTATTAGAGGGAAAAAAATAAGAAGAAAACTTCATGTGAAAAATCCCATAAAATAATATTATCACCATACCACTTTGCTTTGTAACCGATATCTTACTTAACTAGTAATTTTACAGGTAAATTGAAATGAATCCTTGATGCAAAACAAAGTTCACTACCTTTTCTCTTTATAGACTTGCTTTTCTTTTGCTCCTTCACAAACAATAAATACATGGGTATTAGATCCATGTAGAAGAGATCAAAATAAGCCCCACTGTATTCCTCCAAACTGACTTGGAAAAGTTACAAGAACTGGACACAATGGCTGAACAAATTTCAATGACAAAAAATAAGTTAGCTGTTCTTTGTATTGTTATTACTAAAATTTACTGTGATAATTTAAGAATGAAAGGATCAGATCAGAGCAAGGACAGAGTTTAACAAGGCAAAGTAATCTTCAACATAATTAAAAACTGTAATTAAGTAAAGTCGCACAGTGATACGCACTCTGCCCTTCAGTGATCTTTTGGAAATGTGCCAAGTTATGGTTCAACTTGTCATTTAGAAACTCTGTTATACACTTACTTAGCTTGCATCTTTTAAA
The DNA here is from genome assembly GCF_013368605.1 of Nyctibius grandis. Classification (NCBI taxonomy): domain Eukaryota; kingdom Metazoa; phylum Chordata; class Aves; order Nyctibiiformes; family Nyctibiidae; genus Nyctibius; species Nyctibius grandis. The sequence goes on from NC_090663.1 coordinate 84,245,079, forward strand.
AAAATAAATGCAATGAGCTATAGTAATTCACTAGCTGTGGTTTCACAACCCCGACTGGATTCAAAATCTCACTAGAAACTTGTGACCATCTACAAAGACTCCATCTGAAGCATTGAGTACAAGAAATTTAGCTGATGACAGTCTTCAAGCAGGTCATTGAGGTCATCGTTTAGGCATCGGTTGTTTCACACATCACTCCTATCTCAGCATTATTCCCCATTTTGCCATTACAATATGCAAACTTCTAGAATCCAATCACATAAAAAAGGCTTCCTTTACTTCTAAATACAGCAGGATTAAGAGACCTACCAAGGAAGGAAATAAAATCCCTAAATGATGCTTCCAACTTTCAGCAATCCCAAACACCCAGAATTAGAAGTTGGACCTCCAGAAATCATACTTGGGGAACACAAACTTATTTCTGTCTCTCAGATCTGGTCCTGGCACTTCCAAGCCTTTGTCTGAATCCACAAGGACTAGAGTTTACAATAAAAATGTCAAGAAAAAGCATGATGTCCGACACATCCACTTTCTCCAAATACTTAGCTTTTTTATTACAATTGTGAGGAAAAGTTGCATCGTTCTCCGTGTTTTCAGCACAGGTCAACTGAGAGGCAATGGCAGCAAAGATTGGCCTGCCAGAGAGTAACTAATACAGACTAGTGCATGCTCTTGCACCAAGCACTCACGTGTCACGTGTGATTTTGAGATGTACATCACTTGATCAGATCATGCATCACTATTGAATTATCCAGTTACATACAAAATGGGCCTCGTACAAATAGATTTTCTAACCATTTCACATCCCTGCTCAAAAAAATGTAGAAATATTTACATATTGCCAATACATTTTCCCATTTCTCAGTTTATGTAGATGAATCATTACAAATGAATGCTTTCTCTCTTTAAACCATGATTTCTTGGAAAAGATGGCCTATGTCAAACAGATGCAGCCTACATGGATACTTTAAATCCATTTAATCTTGATGAAGTCAAACAACTGAAAATTTGAATGTCAAATCACCTGAATAGATGCTGTTCCCATTATTTCTTTCAGCTATTTTATAGAAATAGTGCAGTGAACTGAAAATTTACAGATGACCCAAATTTTTTCAGGTAGCTCAAGAATGGAAAAGATTTTGAATAAATCCATAGTGATTTAACAAGGCAGAAAACATAAGTGTATGAACAATCAAAGAATATGAGCATTTCATATGAGCCACTGCTTACAAACAATCAATAAGCAATTATTAAAGTTAACCCACTTAATTTAGAAGCAAATAAAAATATCAACTCAGAAGAAAATGAAAAACACTGTAAAGTCTAATATTATTTTATAGGTAAAAAGGATTAGCTATTCTCTGCAGAGGAAGAAACAACTGTAGCCAGGAAATTTTTCATAAACCAGTACACCTACCATTCAGTTATTTTACTCACTTCCCAATTTCCCATCATTTATGTCACCTTTTAGCAGTGCAACTCCAAACTTCTGCTGGCTGATCATAAGCAATCTCTAATACCTGATTCCAGACAAGGATTAGTTCTATAATCATGGCAGTTTTTTGAATACCAATTCATGTTTAGACCTTTTTTTTTTAAGATCAAAACTAGAATGAAATTAATGGGTGTTTTAATTTACTCGTTCTGTTCCCTGGCTCCATTTTCTAATTAAAGGTGTCAACTACTATTTCAACACTTGTCAAAGAAATGGCAACCTCTTGGGAAAATATATATAAATCTCTCTGTATTTCAGGCTGACAAAGCACCAGCAAGATGAAAAGTTGTAACGAGTCTTCACTGTTCCCAGCCTTCTGGTGTTTCACCACATATGATATTAAAAAACTAAAAATTAACATAATTCAAAAGTATCTACTTTTGCAAAAATACAGGCTTTTCTTGTCATTACTTTCATAATAATAAAAGTTGTAGTTGGTGTTTCCCAAAATCAGGGCTCCACATGAGGGTGGCTAAAAAGACTGCCACCTTTTCAGTTCTCTCAAGTAGAAAGGGTTTCATCACGTTCTCTGTTAACGTTTGACTTCCAGTGCCACATGCTCCACGTTCTGCATGCTAAACACAGCAGTATACGTCATCTTAGCTGATCTGGTGTTAGTGAGGGAGAGAGATCCAGTCTGCTCACCTTTCCTTGCTTCCCCCTTGTTCGAGGGGATGTAAGTTGATATGGGCTGGGCTTAAAAACAGCCAAACTAGGCTTAAAAGGTGCCCCCCTGAATACAGCAGGACAAGCTGTCATAAATAGATTTACAAATAGTCTGGGAGTTGTTTCTGGATTAAATTTCCAGGAAGGCTTCTTAGCAGAATAAATGGGCTGTTGCAATAACTTATGGTAGCACTACAATTCTTTTCTATAACTTAAGCAAGCTAAGAAATAGTTGAATACTTTGTCATTATTCTCCTCTTTTGCCTCCTCCTACTCTGAGTTCACTGTCAGCACCATGCTAGATACACCTGTGCTGAGGGGAAAGGAACTGCATCACAGCAGGTCAGCAGAGCAGATACTGTGATGAGAGACCTTTCTGCCCCGCGCTATGTTTGAACACCAGCAGTAAATCTGGACATACCTTGAGGATTGCTGTGTCTCTACGCAGGGATTTCCTTTCATGGGAAAGAAGAACAGCTGGAAGTATTAAAGGGAGAACATATAAAGTCTTCACCAGCAACCTGGGCAGAAGAAGGAAAGAGCTGTATAATTCAGCAGATGTGATGTTTCCTCCAGGCAAAGTCAGGAGTTCCTTGGAGGGCAGGTGTAGGCAGCTCTTCCTCCCTAGAGTCACCAAAGCAATGAAAGAATATCAATATATCAAAAACCAGCTGAGTTAGAGTGACTGCTTTAATTCTCTTTCCTAGGTTTAGTGACTGTATCTTTGCCTAAAAGCATTAGCATTATGACACTGAATTTCCTAGGTTTGTATTTTTTTTCCTTGCCCTTTTTTTTTCTGTTTTCTTTTTTGCTTTTTTAAAGGAAAGGAAACATTCCCTGGAAGATTTAACAAGAAAGTTCAATATTGTTAGCATGTAAATTGTAGCTGAAAAAACTACTAGAATCTGTTAATAAAAAAATGGTACATGTTATGTATTTCCTTCCTACTCTTTTTGGCTAGTGTGTATTAGCAACTCCATTGAAATGAGTGGAGCGTGCAGCAGCTGACAGGATCTGAATGAGATTTCAGATATGGTGTATGGCACCATGGTGAATTACTGAGATTTTCATATTCCTGTTTTATTTTTCTCAGAAAATATGTATGCCTTAAAAAAAAAACATTTTAAAGTCTTCTTCTGAGATGTCAAGAATGTAACCTTTATTTTCAGTACTGCTATATTAGCCATTCAGGTGCGTTATGACAACAGTCCCATTAGACACATGTGCTTACCAAAAAGCAAATCAATATGATATGGCATATGGCAAAGAGCTGATGGGAAAATATGTTGAACGATTTGTAAATTTTCAATAAACTATATTCACCAGTTTAATGCTCATTCTAAAAAGAAACCTAAGTTCGTTTATTTTCTAATTTACCTTGAAGTCTGCACACAGATCAATTGTTCGCAGAACAATTTCCTTTACAAGGACATTCTGCCCAGATCCCAGCAACAGCAGATTTATGTCAAAGGCTGCCAACACATGATGTCATTGAAGGAAGAAATTTAGATTTATCCAAAAATAAAACAATCTTGCAAACATCTTTACATTTAATCACAGAAGTCCTATTCTCTTGCCTGTGTTCCAAACACCCATGAGGATTAAGAGCATGATAAGAAGAAACCGTTTGCCCAAACAAATTATTCTGTTAAAAACATAGAAGAGAAAGAACACCAGATGTTCAAAAAGAATTGGGCACAGATTTAAGAATCAAAAAAGGATGATGAATATGGACCATGAAATAAAGCATTAAGCAATGTGATGATCATCTGTTGAGTAATAAATCTAGTCTTTGTACGGTTCTCTTTTCAAAGTGAATTTAACTGGAAAGTTTTCCAGCTCGATGAAAATGTTGTCAAGTCAGAGAAAATACTGGTGATTATAAGAATGCTATTTCATCTGTTAATACAAATAATAACATATCAATACAGAAAAAATATTTATCTATGAAACAGAAGTCTTGCACTTTTACCAAATGATAAATAAATTGCTGCTTTGATTTATATGTAATCCAGATGGGGAGCCATAACTGATTCACCTCATGAGAAAACCGCAAAAGCTAAGGCTAACCATAGTGCTTTTGTATCAATGTGTGTGTGGAAACAACTGCTATAATTTAAGATTATGTATAGCCCTTTTCCAGGTTCTCTAAGTTTTTAACAACATTTGAAGTGATGAAATCAGGGTTGGTTTCGGAGGGAAGATAAGTATTTGTTGAGAGACTAAGAAAGTTGCCCTGCAATCTCCATACTAAGAGTGAAAAGGAGAAGAAAGGAGAAACCTTTTCTCCCATGCTGTAAAACTGCTGTTGTGAACTTCTTCCAAAGACATTTGCAGCTGAAACAGCTGGGCTGGAAAGCACAAATTTGGCATGAAAGGACTCATCACTGAGAGCTAATTGCCTTTGAACAGTCTTATGAACTTTTTGTTGGCTTATGCACAGACAGAACCCTTGAAAACCTCTATGCCACATGTGCATGGTGTGTTTTCGTCGCAGGTTTTTCCACTGAGCATGTACCATGTACAGCTAGGGAAGGGCATGCTTGCATCACTGCAGGGACCTTGGCTCAGGCCCAGGAAACTTTGTGAATGACAAATGTGACCTCCTCAGCATTTTAGAAGACATTTATTTCAGTATAAGGCAAATGAGGTTTGGATAGAGAAGAATTAAATTCTGATCATCTCATCTTGGAAAGGAAGCAAAGTCTGAGCTCCTTCCTCAGTTCACCACATAACTTCTCACAAGGAAAGCAGAACCATATGGCACATGCTATTTTAATTGTGTTGCATATTAAATAGGGAATAGTTAATACTTCCCTTTTGTTTCTTCTTTTTTTTTTTTTGGTTATGAAAAGTAGAGTCAATATAGTCTGGGAAGCTATACTCTCTTCAAGTAACTTGAAAAGCATTTTCAAAGAAATAATGCATTAATTTTAGCTGAAGTGCCAACTTTTAGCATAATGACAGCCCAGGTTTGCTGTATGATAGTACGGCTTCAATAGGGATGATGGAAAGTGCCCCAACCAACCTGCCTGATCAGCCAGCTGGACTCTACACATTACCATTTCAGAGTAAGGGAGTTCAACGTGAGTCCAAGATATAAAACTCCTGTGTGAAAAGCAACACAACTCTTCTTAAAGATTCACATTAAAGAGAAAGTAACCACAAGTGCCTTTTGAAGTAACGCTTATTTTCTTGGTGTGTGTTTTATCAGTGCCCTGGTTTCTGGTTTGAAGTGGGAGCTTGTTTGCCTAATTGCTCTGGCCAGCTCTGGGTATGTGTGGAAGCTGGCTGCTCTGGAGAATTCCAGGTGAACACCAGAATTCCAGCTTTTCTATCGGGCTTCAAGTGTTTGTGCTTTATTCCATCCCTGTCTGCCCAAAGGTATAGGAGTTCTGTCCTAAAAGCAAAATCAGTCTATCAAGTAACAATGCCTGAGAAGTGTAAGGTATTCAGTTCTTCTCTCAGTGTCTAAAGTCATTGCTCAAGTTTTACTGAACCTTTGCTCTGAGCAAACTCTTCCGTCCTTACCTTTTATTTTAATGACTGATTAGAATTTCTAACTTAATTACACCAGATGTGTTGCTGCTCATCCTTCACCTTCTCTCCTTTGGATGTTCATTCATTATTTATTTAACTTCCCACTTTCTTATTAATTTTTATCTATGCTCTGCAGGTGAATAGACCAGTTTGTTCATCTCTCACTGAATTGTAGATCACCAGCTGTTACACTGCTTGTAATAGTTGCACTAGATCGGGAAAATCATTTTCATTATTTCTTAGCTTTTGGAAAATATCCACATCATGTACACGCCTCAGCATCTTGACATAAAAACTGTAATCTCTACAAGTACAGAATTAAGCTGCAGTATTGTTCTAGGTCAGGCCTCACATATTTTGTATTAATCAGCAATACAGAAACACATGTATCTGCTACACTCACTGCATAACAGTTATATTTTCTGCCCTACCAAATCTAATTTTCCCTAAAAAAAAGAAAAAAAGTGGAAGATTCGCATGCTCTGTGCAGGGTACAGCAGGACAGGCAAACAATTTTCTACTGCCACTGGCAAGTGTAAAATTGTTACTCTTTCTTTTAGTGAGTACTAGAGTGTTGATAACCAAAAGTGATTATCAGGATTTTATCTTGTCTGAGCACAATATGGGAGTTCCCCGTTCCTGCTAAGAGCAGCAGCATCTTTACAGAGCCAAATCTGCAAGGCAATAGCCCTCAAGTTTTTGTGAGATTGTATCCAAGCGAGAAGGGAAAGTGTCTCATTCAATGAAGGCATTTTAAAAAATTATCTATTGCATCTTACTCTTTAGTACGCAGTGTCATCAGGCTTGAAGGAATTCGTCATAGTACCTGAAATATTTAATTGAGGAATGAAAAGCACATTTTGGTAGAAACATTCTCTGAAACGAAAACTTACCAGAACACCCATTTTGAAAACAGAGATACGATTGTTTTTCACTCTTAGATTAACTCAGAAGTCCAAATTCATCAGACACTCCTCCCTACCAGCTACCATCTTTTCTTCATATGATATATATGTTTCAGCCATGGTAATGAGAGCAGAAGTATATTTCTAGAAGATGCAATATTTAAACTTACATCCTCCTAGAAATATTTTAGCTAAGTTACAGGACTGCTGGCACAAACTATTAACTTGCCAGGCTTCAGAGTATTCTCATACGTGAGCAGGGTACAGCAAAAAATGGCATTGCCTCCTTTAAAAATCAATTATATTTAAATGAAGCAGATCAACATATATTTTAATGTAAAAATATTCCATTATTCTATATGCAGCCACAACATTATACAGCATTTCTGCAGGGGAAAAAAAAAATTAAATCCATAACAAAACACAAAATCATCCAAGATTTTGCTACCACAGTGAAGAGGTCATGTACCAAGAACTCTTTGCTTGAGCTTAAAGTAATTATCTCCAGAGGTTTAGGAAAAGTTTTTCAGTGCTATATCTGTCATACTACACCATTGATATTTCCTCCCTTTATGCTTATTACAATGTTACTCGAGGAGTGATTGTAAACTGTTTTGAACCAATTTGCTGTGATACAATTCGCAAAGAGAGCAAGTGAAGTCCCTTCATTTATACACACTCCAACAAAAATGACTAAAGAACAGAAACTCTTCTAAACGATGACTTACCGGAATGATTGAAAAAAAAATATTCAGCCACATACCTTGAAACGCAATAGCATGTGGAAAGAGATGGAGATCCTGTCCATAGTGGACCCACAGTTGCCTATAGAACTCTTGTACAACCAGAGCACGATGATGTTGCTCCCTCTTGAAGGCAAATACGTAATTTTGAAGTAAAAGCTGCTCTTTCAGAACTGTATAGAGAAGATAAAACTGCAGTGAGAATTTAGATCTGAGTGCAAACTCTCAACTATTCCCTTCTTTCTTTCTTTCCTAGAACCATTTCAGATCCAGTTTTAGACATCTTTATGCCTTTTGAGAGTACTTTCAAGCAAAATACTTGTTTTGATTTTAATTTTTTTACAAAGTACTTTACAAGTGAAAGGGGGAAAATACTGGCCAATTAATACTGTACCTCTCTACTTTTCCAGGAAACACTGAATTAAGTCTTAAAAAGCTAATGAAATTTTGCTAGAGGGATGTTGCTCTTTACAAGGTTCACACGGATGACCCACCTTCTTTTAATATTTATTAATGTGATTTGAATAAACTTATTCTTTCTCAAAACATGGCTTCGTCTTAAGAGAGTGTAAATACTACATTATTTGGAAATACATTTCCCGTTATTCTTGCTAGGCCTCAAAGATGTAAATCTTGCACAGAGGTGGTAAGCTGTTTGTGTGGGTAGAGGCTAGGTCCAGCTTCACTGCATAAAACTCCACAGGAGCTGAAACTGTCATCTGAATGCTTGAGATCACAAGATTTAGGAACACGTTGTGGCATAAGGGAGCCCCTGAAGGGCTGAAATGTGGGAGAGACGTTGTCTCTGCAGAGCTGTGCCATGGGGCTCCCCCGGCTCCGTGAGCAGGCAGCTCTGAGGGGAAGCAGAAGGGCTCTGCAGAACTGGGGCTAGCTTCCAACCCCCCGTTAAACTGTGAAATCTCCACTTTGACTCTACAAGGTGCAAGCTTGTTGTATCAAGGTTAATACTGTTTAAATTATTTGCTCGTTCTGCTAATTCATTGTGCATGAAAAGATAAAGGTTGGTTCATTTTGGTCTTTCAAAGAAAGGCTGCTTATATGATTTTTATAGTGAAATTAGATTCTGTTCACATAGGGACCTAAAAACTGTACTTCTATTTATGTATTCTAGCATAATTATGCAATTTAAAATGTCAGGTGCTGTAGATGTTAATTCTCAAATCATACACACAGACACACAGTGGAGTTCTCCAAGTGCAGCTTAGGGCAGGCATGGTCCACATTCCTTAATCCTTTTCTCCCTTAAACGAGAGTTTCACCACGATTGTCGTTGTTAAAATTTTGTATAAATCAAATGAAGGAAAGCGAGAGTCTTTGTTTACAAGAACAGAGGAACAAAAACAACTACTGGCAACTTTTAGAGCTGGAGCTCTGAATGCACATTTGTAGTATCATGAATAAACAGAAGAATCATTTTATTGAATATTAATATTTATAAGAGTGAGGCTAAACAACATCAAATTCTTCCTACTGACTACTGCCTTCATCTAGAAGATTAATTAAATTAGGTTCTATAAGGGCAGTGATTTCTTTTCAGAAGTCATTTGTAAAGGAATGCTCTCTTTATCCAAATGTTATCTTTCAGCAATAAATTCTGCAGCGTTACTGCAGGCGACACCACTCATATTAAATTAATGGATTTGAGAGCCTGATACTTCCTAATGAGCTTAATACACAGGGAAATTATTTAAGTCAAGATTTTTGTTTAATATTAAAATATGCTGATTCCTGTTGAAAAATGAAGATGGCAAAGTTCTTGAACCAGAAAAAATTTATAGATTCCCTGCACTATGTTCCACAATGAGAAAAAGGCTGATAAGTAATGTTTCACAGAAAAATATTAATTTATTAAATGAGATACTTCATCATGTTTTGAATAAGTTCCTGAATAGCAGTCAAATGCCCTCAGGCTGATGGATGAATTGAACCCAAGTTTCATATTTCTTAACCAAGCATAAGTATCAGCGCTGGTCTTACAGATAACAGTGCAGTGGCCCTACCGCCTTATTTCAGTTTGGTAAGCAAAAACTTTGCTCGTGTAATTTAAAGAACGAGTGTTTCAAACCACGCAGCAAATATTTTTTAACTTTTTTTCCCCTTCATTTCTGTTTTTATCAAACGCTTTATTAGAAGCATGTTCTCAAATTAACCTTTTCCATAAAGGTTTTCTTAAATTGAAATGTCACTTTTCACATTCTCACTCCAAATGCTGACCCAATTCTTCCTACCCTCCTCCTCTTCCACTCCTCCAGTTATTTGTTCATCCCTGCTCAGGACAGGGCAACTCTCAGGGTCCAGGAACCAATCTTCAGGTAAGTCAATGCCCAAATTACTAGTGATAAATTTCACAAAATCTTTATTTCCTCCTTACACGGATTAAGAAACATTTAAAGCCTCCAAAAATATTAATTGCCTGGGAAAATCACTTCTTGTCCTCTTTTGGTATAAGTGCAGGGATGAAACCTTCCTACCTCCTGAGTTAAGGATTATTTTAGGAGAACATCTCTGCGGCTTAAATCCTTCAGTATTAACAGAAAGGTAATTTGCTCCTTCTAATACTGATGAAATCTTCCAGCAAAGAGAGGAAATTATTTACATATAGCTAGACAGACAAATGTATGAGTCTCCAAAATGTTACTGTTTTATGTCATCTTGAACTCACACTGCTCCAGTAGTTATTCCTTCTCCCTGCAAAGATCAAACAAGTTGATCTGCCTGGGTCTTAAAGGAGACTCATTTGGCATTTTAGATTGTGAGGCTTTAGCATCTTTAATCCTTGTGTTAGTATACATGGAAAGACAACCTATAACATGTTCCATTTCAAGATTAAATGAAATCCAAAGTCTTTAAGTAACGCAGATACACATATCTAAATCTAATAATTGCTTCTATCTTACAATTCTACTCCACTACACACCCAAGTAATACGTAATGTTTTTTTCTAACATCATAACTCTACCAGAGTGAATCTAGGTCAGCAGGCAAATGGCGGGATACAAGATGGTTCTTCCAGTGTGATTATTTTCTTTTCTCCTACTCAAGTTATCCCTCCTGTTCAGACTCCCATGCAGGAGGACCTGCAGACCACATCTAAACATCCCCAGCTGGCTCTTCTGCTATCGAAGCACCTTGTCCCATGCTTATTTTTGCTCTCCTTTTTTCATTACCTTTTCAGCAAGCAAAGCACTCAAAAAAAATTAGAGCCATAAATATATAGATGTATCAGTAATTACTTTTATTTTAATACCAGCACCCAGTATTTATCATTCTCCCCAGCAGTGCTGATTTTTCAGCACCATGTACGAAGTAACCTTTCTTAATGCTTTTCTTAATCACACTGTTATCAAAGATTACGATATGAAAATACTCTGTTTGAGGCATTACATATTCATTTTGGTTAGTGGGGAAAGAGATGGAGAGCTAAAGCTAAAATCCTACTTAATTCTTGGAAACGCCAGCATTTTTATTCATTTCTGTGACATTATAATGGGGCATTTGTAGTTGAAATGCATTTCATAAATTATTTTTTTCAAACTAATATCTCTATGTTTGCAAAACAGTGTATTGGAAATACACATTGATTGTATTTTGTTTTCTAATGTATTGTAATGTATGCTTACGTAATTAAAAAGAAAGCTTCAAGTATCTAAAGATGAAGATATTGGACACATTTATAAACTTTCAAAATATGACTATATGGAGAAAAGATATTCTACTTTTGCTCAGTATTTTGCCGTTCCCCTGATGTGAGTTTAATGCTCAAACTTTTTGTGAACTGAATTGTAGGCTTAAGTATTCTTTTCAAGTCAAACTGACACAGCTAAGTTTATTGATATAAATATATCATATTTTTCCTGTGAGAATTTATCTCGGACTAATCTTGTGTTCTATTATGGATAATTAAAGTGGCTCTAAAATATCATTTATATTAAGGGAAAAGTTAATTTATTGTGAATTTTTAACTAATGGTCACATTCAATATTGCTTATATAAATATGCTAATGGCCTGAAAACAAATTTCTGTTAAAAAAAAAACCAAAAACATATTTTCATCTTTTTAGAATTCAAAGTCTTATTAAAAAACTACAAACCCAAGACAATAAGCCAAGATGCAAGATTCATTGTGGAACTATGAAATTTGACAGCTGGCATGTTTTGATGTGCTGGCTTTTCAGCATTGCCTTTTTTTTTAAATGCAAGTCATATTTCCTTTTCATAGTTTCTGTTCTTTCTTAGTATTAACAAAATCTTACCAGCACTTTGGAACAATCCAAAAATAAAGATTTTGAATTTAAAAAAAAGCTAACACATTTCCAAAGTATACCTTTCCAAAAAATACTTTTGGCAGAGGCTCCATACTAACACTGTAAATTATAAATTTCTGCAAAAGCAGCTTACTTAAGTATTATCTACTTGTCACAGTCTTTAGCAGCAATACCATTATACTCGTGTTACTTGTCACAGGGAAAAACTGCTCAGTTCATGTAGTTTAAACCAAATCAGGATTGAAGCAGTTTATTGATTTACTAATGACTTGTAATTAACCTACATTCTGAGTCAATATCAGTCCTACTACGTACATACCCCAACACTAGACACTTGTTAAATGTTAATGAACACCCACACATTTCCAAACACCTTCTACAGCTAATCCCAAGAGGTTGTAGCCCAGCACCCCACACCTGCAGACTGCTGGATGGACCCACGAGGTCCCACGGCACACCCCAGGAGTGGGTCCCAACCCCCTGCGCCCTGTGCTGACTCACGGTGTCCTACGGGGGGATGCCCTGCCTGGCCCCCACTGAGGCCATGGTATGGGTGGGTGATGCCTCACGGTGTTAAGCCAGGTTTTGACCACTGCCATTTCCACTCCAAAGAAAATTTCCTGCTTTACTGAGTCTTTAAAAGTGATCCAAAGCATAGGATGGCCAATATCAGAATGAATGGATGCATTTGAACCTCTTGTTGATCGCGAAGGCCCCAGATTTCATTTTAATATCTCAACAGAAAGAGACACTTTGGAAGTCCTGGGCCAGCAAAGGTGCTCAATCACATTCCTTCCCAGTGAGGCAGGATTGCAGAAAAAAAAATTCTGTTGCTCTAGGTTTTCTGTGTAGGTCTACACTGTATAAGATTTTTATAGTTTTCTGTACACAAATAAAGTACAGTGATTTGGCTCTAGCATCATAATAATTACTAATGCAAAAGAAACCCATGCATATAGGGAGGAACAAGAAAGGGTAGCAGTGATCAGAAAATCTGTCAAGGGTGACAGAGGGAATAGAAAAGCATCCACAAATTAAACCAGAGCCCCTTCTTTAACCTCTGGAAATGCTTTTTGTTCCATCTTCCCAAGAAGCTCATTAGATGTATGAATATTTTGTCTTCCTTGGCTTAGACAGATCTGCTATTCATTTCCCCTGTTCACAATATAAGTGTGGCTTATACATAACACAGTTTCAGTATTTGGTGTTATTTGATCTTTTAGCCCTCCCAGAAATGTGTGCATATATGTATCGTACCTTTATTTGGACATAGTTAAAAAAAAATCTCCCAAAATGTTCAGAACCAGACTTGCCAAATGCCATAAAATGGCATTTCTCAATAACCTGAACAAACTTAAACTTCATAAGTTTAGAAAAATAAGCTGTAATATTCCATATAGGTTTTCTCCTCAATTCTTATTATGGTAAGCGAAAAATTTTTTACTCAGTAAAAAATGGAAACCTACTGCTTGAGTTTTCTGGATTCTGTGCAGACCACAAATGTCAAAGTCACTTGGAAAGCACAGCAGATTTTCAACACATTCAAGATAATCTAAAAGTTGTCAGTTATTGAGTGGCAACACTGATAAGTGGAAAAACAGCCTGATTAGCACTTGATACAAAATCATTCCCAGCATCCTATCAATTAGCATTTATGCTGCTGTCACTGACTCTTGCATATATTTTGTTTGACACACTGAATATTGAATATGAACTAATCTAGTTTTTTACCCACCTTAAAACTTAGTAAGGAGACTTAGGTTATCTGTATGGCTCAGACCATTTCTTGACTACTTTTTCATGAGATCTAATGATGCTTGATACACTTTCTTTAAAAAAATATTTTATGCTAAAAAGCAAATAATTTTCTACTACTGCTTGGCAATGTTCTCATCAATGTGACATTTATTTGTATTTTGGAGGAAAAATTATCAAGCAAAGCTGTTAGAATGAAACAAAACACGAGCTCAAAATGACTGAATGTCACATTTTCCCCCTTCATTGCCTAGGAAAGCAATTGCACCGGTCTGCGCAGGCGTGTGCTGCATTGGTGTGTTTCTCTGCAGATCGTAAGATCCTAATTTTCCTTTTTAGAAGTAAATTAGAAGTCAGCACTGTTGTTTCTAAATTGTTTTGAAAATACCGAATTTCAGGAACAGAATTTTGTCATGATTTAAAAATATAATGCATAAAACGCAAGGCAGGATATCATACAACCACACATACCGAAATATTATCGGTTTTATTTATGGACTACATTATGATTTCATTCTGGATATGTCCACAGAAGGACATACAATACCTAATTATTTCTCAGGCTAAATAAGGAAATAAAAAATATCCCTTGCAACTAAGTTCAGCACTGTGGCCAGTGGTAGGCAGGGCAGGAACCCCTCAATAGCATGGATGGGGAGGGAGCTGGGACATGCTAGGTAACCATAATTTTTATTCTATTTTTTTAATTAAGAAATGGTCCCGTTGTCTTTAACAATATTGATTCTGAATTAAATAGATTTATAATAATTATTATGTTAGTTTAGTTCAGAAAATTGCCAATGACAGAGGATAAATAAACTGAGTCTCTGAAAGAACTGTGAGCCCCAAATGCCACAATGTCCTCTCCTCAGATGGCTCTGCCCCTCTGAAACTCAAACGCTGGAGTCAGCACCCAGGTTCACTCCAGTCATTGAGAGGAACAGCTGGCTAAGAAAATAGGTGCAAAATCAGCGCTGTCTCTGGGAGAGACAGCAAGCTTGACAATAGAAAATACTAAGTACAGGGGAAAAGGGCACCTAAAATCCTTCCTGTCTCTGAGTGAAGGCATGTGAATTAGAGATCAGCTGCTTCCACGAGGCACATAACCAAAGAGGCATTCAGGTAGAAACATGCAAGTACCTACTTGGAGAAACCCTGATTGTCTGCCCTCCCTACAGATGCCCCAACACACAAGTCCCCACTCTCATCATCAGTCCACAGGGGCCACTTTGAGGCCCCAGAGCAGCAAGAACACAAGAGACCAGAGGTAAAATAAAAAGATGACTGTGACTATTTGCCACTATTAGAGTACTCACCTCAGGTCTGAGTCCTGTTTCAATCCTCACAACGATTGTTCTTCTCCTTTTAAATACTTCTAAATACAGCATGTGAAGGGTTCCCCACAGCACTGTCCTCTTCTGCTCAGCATTGGGCTTCTGGATGACTCTTCCACCACTGACTCTGGGGAGAGGTGGCTGTAAATTAAATATTTCCAAGATCTCTTGTTACACCTAGACCTTAATTCCTGGACACAGACCGAGATTACGGAGGAGACGAGCCCTTCAGGCCAGCTACCTGAAGGTAAAACAGTTGGTGTCTCCAGGTTTACCCAGCCTTACCTCCAACCTCTGCTGGCCATCTGCCACGTTCACCTGGCTGGATATTTGCAGCTAACCCAAAACAGAGCCTGAAGATTATTCTTACAGTTTGCATAAGGTCTACTTTTATCCCAGTGTTTACGATAACACAAAAGTTTGCACTGGACTGGTAAACACCAAAAGAAACAACACTCCTAATTCGAGATGTATTTTTCCTTGCCTGCCCTTCTTTCAGCTCATTTCTGCCCCAACCAGAGGCAGCCCACTACTACTTACACTACAAAATTCTGGCTGTCGGTTTGTGCAGTGTATGGAGTTAGGTATTAAAACAGAGCATAGCTTAACAAATGAATCGGATTCGGGTTAAGTCAGGTTTAAGCAGGATCTACATTTATATCAAATACTGTAAATTAAAGGAATTGTATATATGATAACAGACCTCACAAATAAAAGCTGAAATTATGTACTTACTTGACTAGTAAATCAATTTTAATGCAGAGTGGTATTTTGTATTTTATACGTTCATTTATTCTTCTTGTGCAACTTCATTTTTTATTATGGGCACATTTACAGCCTTTATGTCCACACCTGCAGGTCAAACCTTTGCAATTTGCAAAGGGTCAAGCCTTCATCTTGGAAGCTGTCAGCAGGAAGAGTGCTTGCATGTTGCAAAGCAACCCTCATGATGCCAAGCATCACTCTGCAATGAAGAGAAAACCACCAGTTTACAAATGGATTAGATATTATGGTTCGCAGGTGCTTTCACCTTCATTTTAAAAAGTGTGACTTTAAGATATACAAATATTTTCACAACCTCTTCCAAGACAGATTTCTATGTTTCTTAATAATATATGTGTGTATATATCTCTCCAATCTTTACTAAAATCATGTGTTGTATTTTCCAGAATTCATGTTGTAATACATTTTAGAGAATTTTTGCATACCTCAAATGAATAAAAGATGTGGAGGCAAATTAATGTCATATCTCAGCAAAACAACAAAAAACAAAACCATAAAGTGAACAGCGGGAACTCTGCTGTAAATGGATAAGGATAAATCACATTCAAAAAAAGTGTAAATTGCTAGAATAACATGTTGAACATTTCCTGGAGATCTTAGCAGACAAAACCAGAACTCAAATATGAAATTCATTTTCCTGACACCTTCACTAATATCCTTAGGTTTCTTTAACCCTTCCACTTCCCTAATTGTTGGTTTCTGATGCATACCTCTTGCAGTGGCAGGATAACAGAAAGAAGCTGATGCCTGTGGTGACCAGTGATGAATGTGATATATTTGAATGAATCTCATACGGTGACAGATAAAACAAAATTACAGAATGCTGTATTCACTGAATCTTTTTTCCAGGTCAGGAGAAAAGAGAGATAAACTCATAGTTGCAGCCTTAGCAGTATCATTGGCCTTTCATGCCTCTCCATCTTCATGCCATAAGTAGTCTAAGAACGATTCAGAATGAGTCAAGATGTCTGAAATTAAAGAGTTTTTGCACATGCCTATTTTACCTGCCTAAAATTTAAAGCCTCAAATCTTAGGTAATTCCCCGAATAAATAACCTCAAGTCAATAGGAAGTGCTGGATGCTCATGGCCTTTTCCAAGCTAAAACCGAACATTTAGGAAATGCTTAAACATGGACATAGGAACAAAACTTGGGAGTTTTAATTATGGCAATTAATTTAAATATTTAGACATTTTTTGCTTACTTTCATTTTACTTTATCAGACTGATGGGTCTTTGGGGTATCTACTGTATTTATTAAATAATTAGATGCTAACACACGCACATATATATGTTTTTAAACCAGTGGCTCCGTCTCTGAGTTATTTCTGGTTCTTCAGCAAGGGCATGTTACTGATATTATGACTCCCTCTTTTTCTCGCTGTTACAGACATATGAGTGACCAGATTGGTCAGAAAGATGCTATACTTTCATCTAAATTTAAATGGAGCCTGAGTTGGGAAGAGCTTAAGTGCCCCTCTGACAGACAGCAGCCCTTATGGAAAACCTGGGCAAACGAGCTGAAGCCCAACAGTGCACATGAAATAGTTCACCTAGGAACCTGTCACTAATTAGCTGCAATTTGGTCTGTCTTGGAAGACGGGGGAAAAAAAATCAGTCTGGATATAACCTGAAGGTGTTGGGTTTGAATTTTTTTTTTCATATTAGTTAAAACTCATTTGAAAAATACACTGGAAACAATTACAACATTGCTGATCTGATGCACTTATGTTATTAATTGAAGCGTTTAACGTATGGAAATCTGAAAATCCTGGCAAATTTTTGTTTGAAAGGCAGTGAAGAAAAAGAAGGAAGAAAAAGAAAAAGAAGAGGAGGAGCTCACTAGTTCTTCATAAACATTTGAAGATACGTTCTGCCTGGGCCATCAATTGTTTGAGGAACAGTCCTGCAATGTGGTGTGTTGTTAATGAAATGCTAATAGTTTGCTACTTTGCCCTGTGGGTATCCGTGCACTGGGACTAATATAATATTGATCTGAGGAGGCAGTAATGCAATTGGCTACACGGATTTCCTCTGAAAGTCATTTCTGGGAAGTCCAGCAATTATAAGCAACTCTTGTGCAATTATAATAATTACTTAGGGGTCCTTTTACCCCAAGGACATTTGTAAATATTTCTTACTCCTAATTGTAACAGGAACAGTGCTGATCACTGTAACAAAAATGTCTTCAGCACATCTATGTTCCCCTAATTGAATTACTAGCATGGTAGATATACTGAAGGGTGGAAATAAAGGTTCCTAGGTTCAGTCTTATCTGAAGATTTGGAAAGAGGAAAGTCACGAGGGATCCTCTTATTTTTTAAGCACCGGTCCCTCAGATCTCTGCATGGTTTATGATTACATTCTCTAAGTACCCAAAAATTTATTTCTCTGTACATACCATCTCAAACTTGGCAATACCATGATCTTTGTTACCTTTGTTACTTCTTTCACAAAGAGACACTTGGTTTCAGCACACACCTCAGCCTGTATCTCTTCTAGGACAGATGTGGATGTGTTCATTCAGAGATTGTGTTCTCTCAAACCACACCACCATCTAGCCAAAGGTCTAGTGTTAGCATTACTCACCTGAAATGCAGAAGACCCAAGCCTTGCTTCGTGACTGAAGTCAGACTTGAAACCTATGTCTTTTCTTGAGGAGTTTGCTAATAAGTCTGGAGACAATTACATGGACAGGGAGAGAAGGTCTTAATGTCCTCTGTTAATGACAGGAAATGTGACTATAAATGCCGTGAATATAAGCACAGGCAGCAAGAGAAAGGAAAGCCTTTCCAATTTCTATACCAGAATAGAAAACGCAGCACCGTCTTTCCTACCAGTGTTTTAGTTCTCCCCTTTGCTACTCAGCCTTCTTGAAGACAGGGTTAACATGATCAGTTGTAACTAACTCTCCAAGCGTGAGAAAGTTGGGGTCACCAGAGCAAGGAGCCAAGAACATTGAAAATAGTCTAATTTACCAACATTATCTGAAACAACCGAAAGCCACTGTCACAAATTTGGGATTTTTTGGGGTGGAGGTAATTTTCATAAAACTAGTCTCGCATGAGGGAGAATGCTGAGTAGTTGCATTTCCCACCCAAGACTGTACAAGTGCCACCGACCTCTTTCCAGGTAATGAGAGCAGATCTGAAGGCACAGCTCTACTTTAATGTAATATCTTTTCAGAATTGCATCTTTCTGCGTGCTGTCTCTCAGACACCCGATGTTACTCGGCTGTGATAAGGCTGGCTTGCTTAACACAATGTTAACGTTATTCAAATGACTCCCCTATCTGTTCCATGTAAGTGCACACTAACGAGATCTCCTACAGCATTGTGCTCTGGAATTGGAAGTTTACACGGGTCATAAGACTTGTTTTGCATCTGTGTCAGTTGGTATTTGTCACCGTTTCCATCCTGCATATTGATCATTCTGTTTTCACCACCAAGCAAAGGAAATATGAAACCAGCAGGTTTAAAGAATAAATTGCAATGCTGTGATATTTTTCTTCTGTCTTTCAGCCTCAGCTTCTGAGGAATCAGAAAGCTTTTGTCTCGGAAGACCAATTTCAGAAGCGATATAGAACTTTATGCAACAATGTTCTTTGAAACCAGAGAGACACGGAAAATGCCATTGCTGAAGATCATTGCTGCTGGTTGGCTCATCTAATCCAAAACATTCAGCACCAGCTGCCTTTCATGACTATGTCTGACCCCATAGCTCAACTTCACAGTATCGTGTTCTTCCTGTGCGTTAGGTGGGAGAGCTACTTAGCAAGGAAATGTATTTTCTAAATATAATCATAAATAAGCTTTAGATCAAAGAAGAAACTTACTTTTTAAAATAAATTAACATAAACTATTAATAAGCCTAGATGAGGAGTGCTCACAAAAGCAAGATCAAGAAAGAGCTCTTCTGACTCTTTACATCCATGAGCAGGCGACTGAAACACAAGATACTATTCTTGCCGAATTGCCTCTGTAAGTCAGAAAACTGGAAACTCAGACACTGTTATTGTCATATTGAAAGACAAAGAATATTGAGTTTTGAAGAGGTTTCCTTAGGTTTGCTGTAAAGATATACTTTGGATTTTTTTCTTCCTTTGGACTTCAGCTTCACATGTTTTCCTAAATATTGTACCAATGACATGGAAAATAGGACTTTTTTTTGAAATATAGATATTTCAGGCTGCAACCTTCTAATATCAATACATTTGATAATTTTTGTTGTTGAAACAGTGGATAACTGTGAGACTAAAACTCCTTAGCAGAATATGTCTGACTTGTAACATACAGAAATATGCTAGGGAAAATAAGGAGAATTAAAACACAGTTGCTGTCAGTCTTAGATCTGTCTCCTCTAACAATATCATACCTATCTTATCAGTATTTTTCACTCCAATTTGGTGAGGTGCTTCAGCATTTATATAACTTAAAACACTTCAGCAGTGCTACTGAAGCCAGTGATACTCCTGTATTTAAACCTAAGCACATGCTGAAGTACCTTGCTAAAGTAAGGCCAGAAGTGCTAATCACTGTGATTTGGTTTATGAAAATATATCTATTAAAAAAGAGAGAGAGAATTCCAGCACATTTACTGTCTTAGAAGAAAGGAAAGGACTGCTTATTCCTCATCGTTTCTACATAAAAATCCAAGCTACGAGTCATCTTCTGTTTTGTGCATGAATAAGAGCCTGGGTGGATGCATTTGCAGAACACTGAGTTACCGATCACCCATTTAACGCAGAAATGTTTGTTTAAGCATGGACACGCACTTACAAAGACACTGAATTTCTGTACACAGCAGAATAGAAGATATTAACACCGATACGCCAAAATGGGCAGAAACTTTTGAAAAGTAGCTGTTAAAATGTGTCTCCTTTAAAAACATCACTTTGAGTAATATTACAAGATATTTTAAATCATGTCCCCATTCTTGAAGAACCTTAGTTTCAAGCACTGATTTCATTAGCAGAACAACAGCAGGTTTATACAAGAAACAACTGTAAATTTGGCCAATGAGTGTTGACATGTTTCCACAGAAATGGAAATTTTCTGCTCAGATGCAATTTTGTGACTATTTACCCAGTAAAAGCTAAGTCTTTTCCTATCATTCTTGTGTATCTTTGGTATTTCTACAAGAAGCAGAGGGAAGAGACATGATGTAAAGAAACAATCCTAAGCAAAATTCTGGTATCCGTCACCAGAAAATGGGTCTAAAAGACACTCAGAAACATCGGAAGTACCGCACTAAGAGAAAGAATTCGACGGGTTTCACTTTTCCTGGCAGACCACACCCTTTCACTTTCCAAGAGATCAAATATGCCTGGAGCTGGTTTTTTTGTAATGATATAATCCTGCAGTTGTCCTTACTTCTCTCTATACTTCACTTTATTACAAGTAGAATATTTATTTGCATGGAAAGGTGACTCTTGCCTTGTTTCTACTTTTGAAGGATACTAAAACTACTACAGCATGATATTTTGTGGCAAGTAGTAGGATTGTGCATATGAAAAAAGAGCATTATCTGCAGGCATACTGCGCAAGTTAAGATTAAATTATAAGGTCTATCAAATCTCATGGCTAAGGGCACTGACTATTATTATGCATTTATGTAGATCCGTAAATGTTCCTTATGCTTCAAGGCACTTGCAAATATTCTTGCCTGAAAAAGGTTACCACGCTAAAAGAATGATCACCATCAGAGATAGGACGTATTTCCCTCATGCTGCAAGTGTGGGGGGTTTTGCATGTATTATGAGCTTATTTCACTGTCCTAAGAAACATTGGGCTTTAATTCCTGTTGGAGTAAGGATACGAGATCAGATGGCCCGTTGATCTACTGGCATTTTAATAATTTCATTTATGAAATGGAAAAAACTGATAGGGAGGATGGAAAGCAGTGCATGACTTTTTTTTGCTTATACATTCAGGGAAAGAGAGTTAAGCCCTGCCTTACCAAACAGCAGCTGAGCTCTCTATTGGGGAGAATGGGAAATCTTTCCTCCATACTGCTTCACCTATGTTTTCCAAGTCTGCATGCAGTTCCCTTTCCTGTGACCTGGATACTTCTATAGCACTGTAACCCTTCTACACCAAAGACAGCTGTTTAATAATTGCTTTGAGATATACATTTTATAAACTGTATTTCTCTGCCTGGAAGGCTGAAGGTGGTTGGCTACAAAATGGCTGAGGATTCAAGGCCAGTTGCTGTATCAGGCAGAGTGCTCCTAGACTGGAGAGTTTCCTGTGCCCGACTGCATTGGTCCCGGTGTTAATCACACCAGAAACCCCTCATGTAGAACCTGGACTCCAGCACTATGCAGCAGGTCTGACTTTATGGGCTTTCTAAACCTTACAATTCTGGGGAGTACTGGCAGTCCAGCTGTACCATGACACAAAATTTTGGAAGTCCCAGCCTTAACCTGGGCTTCTCTCCTGCTCTCCAGCAAGGAGGCTGGAAGTGCTAGGAGAATGTTAACTCATACATTTGGAAACTCTAGGACCTAATGTTTTGACCCTGTGACTCTGAGGCATTAATGATAGCTGGTAATTAAACTGATCTCCGGTTTTTGTTCCATTGTGGGTTTTTAGATTGCAGGGCATTATGAATTGTTTTCACAAGGTAATGTATTTTTATATATTTAATATATTTACAGTTTTGAGAAAACATGGCAAAATGGTATCTTGTAGCCTGGCCAGGTCTACCGTGAACATTGGTTTTGTGGGAAATGCACTTAAACTAGGTCCTTCAGACTTGGCAGTTCCCATATGGAGTCCTGGATGTCCCAAAGATTTTCCACCTGATCCTTGCAATAAGCTTTTTAATCTTTAGAAAATTGAGTGCCTAATCTTTTAGGTTACTCAGAGTCAGTTCTATCCCTACAGAATAATGAAGAATAGAAAAACAAACTTCACTGAAAAATGCATTTACAATAATGGCAAAAAGTTATAAAACCACAAAATAACAAAGCTTATAATTAATTGTAAGGATCCTGCTTAGTTGCTTCAGCACCTCAGAGTTTGTAAAACTGGCTAGTCACCTTTTCCAACCAGCTGGCACTGGGCCATTCTTAGCACTGCATCTTTCTTGCTGCCTCTTTCAGGAAGACAACTAGGATTGCCAAGAGCAACTGCTTTGGGCAACCTGTCTCTTCTCTACTCAAGAAGGTAAAAGGACCCAGTGCAGTCTAACAACACCAGACAGGCACTTGTGATGAGGCAGCAGAATAACATGTACAGGCAATTACATTCTTTTCTCCCCTGCTCCTGTCAAAGCTGCTTAATTTCTAACAATCTATATGGAGTTTGACCTCCACAATCCTCCCCTCGTTTAGCAATCGGAAGACATACAAGTCGACTTTTTTGTGTCATGCTGTGAGATGCTAATTGTAGTCTTGCTGTATTCATAACTACTCTTCCTTTTTTTTCTTGAGCATCATAGAAAGAGGAAACATAGCACACAAGATGGTGTTATTCAGCACAGAGTGTCTACACTACGAAATTCTCCTGATATGAACTGCTAGTTTCAAGGAGACGCATTTTGGGAAACCTTTCCATCCCTTTGCAACCCTTTCTCCCTTCTCTATTTTACCACATCAAATCATCTAAACAGAATTGGTGGCATTTACAACAGTGTGAAGCTGGCATGGTGTAATGGAGATTCAGATCCTCAATATTTTCTAATAAGGTGAACAGATTAAAAGCATCTTTCAAAAATCTCATTAGTGTAGCCATTTATTGCCAGGCAAATTTTCACTTGCATAAGTAAATGTTTATAGGGTTCTGGCTGCAGGCCACTCAGAGGTTTTAGATCAGTGGAGGCATTTCACACACATTATTCTTTAACAAACTTGTGTTGTTCTTTAGAATGAGTACTTACTCAGGATGCTCCACTTGATTTATTCTCCAGCTGCCACTTTAACAGAGGAGACTCAAGTTACTCCTCTTCCAGCTTCTTCATTTGTCACCCAAAAATGTTATGAGACACAGCCATCTCACCTGGGAACACAGGAACTGCCCAAGTCAGCGCTGTGTCACTTACCTGTGTCCTAAGCCCACAAACTCTGGGGAAATTTTAAATTTCCTGGCAACTCTATGCTCACTGCCAACTTTCAGGAACTAGAGGAATTTTCATCTTAGATTTCCTCTTTTGCAGGCATTGCTCCCAGTGGGCCATTGCAGGTGTTTGAAGAGATGCATCAGAATCCTGGGTCAGAAGCCAAACTTCTCTTGACAATTTTCCAGTTGGCCCCAATAGCAAGTTATGGGAGCCCTCCTTCAAAGCTCCTGAGAATCAAAACACAGCCCCCAAACGAGCTTGATTAAACTGTTAAGCTTCTGTTCACATGACTGGGTGCCACTGCAGGATCATGCTCTTGGCTTGTTATTTTTTTTCCCCTCCATATTTTTCTTTTTATAAACACAGTGCCATGGGCTTGTTTCCTATTTTATTTAGAGATGCAGTGATGTGAAGCAAGTGCTCAATCTGATCAAAAATTGCTTCTGGTTATCCAGAGCTCAAGAGTATACACTTCATTGCTTATCTTCTTCCCCTGGCTGACAATTCTCTTATGATAAGTAAAGGAATAGCTGTGGTCATGTCACTGCTTTTTTCTATTTACTTTTGTCTGTCTTTTGTCATTCTCTTTTTTTTTCTTAAATTATATAACATCAACAACAAGACAACCAACCTGAAAACTCAAACACTCAGGAAGAAACACACACACGGAGTGAGAAAAACGTGGTTTGGGTTTTTCGGGTTTTTTTTGGATAGTATTTAAAGTGATGAATTCCTCAAATGAATTCCTGGTGAGTCCTCAAAAAAGTTCTGGACATCCTATCATAACAGGGAACTACAGCACCTTCTGTTATTAATGTTTAAGGAAGACATTTCCGTCACAAGAAACCCTTGCTCTAGAGATCTTGAGAACATGAGCTGTAAATGCAGCTTATCGGCATGTTGAAGTCACAGCAGGAGATCATGTTGTAAAGTCACTTGCCCTCAGGCCATCTATCATTGAAGTCAGTGGTACAGAGTATTTATAAAATTACATTTGTAATACCCAAGATGCTGTAAGAGGGAATGAAACTCAGCCATATAATAAACTCATTTGATACCTAAAAACCCCCTCCATCCAAGCTTCATGGCTGTTTAAAACCTTGAGGAAGACATTTATTATTTTAAGACATGATAGAACATTTCTACTGCTTTCTTGATTTGTCATACTGATATATGAGCAGACAGTAAGTGTAGCATTTTAACTTGATACAAAACAACCATCACTGTCAACGTACTATTAAAAGGACAATAAACAATGAAGTAATTATGGCAAAGATCCTCTGCCTCCAGGAATTCTTTCTTTCTCCTCTTCAACCTCTGCTGATCTCAGAGGTCAGTGTCAAAAAGTCCTTTCCAAATAGCTTCCTAAGTGCACTATAACCAGCCCAGCAAATGTCTAGATCTGTAAAATTTTGTGGCTCTTTGGAGCCAGAACTAAATATATTTTATTTTCTTCCCCAGACTCTGCAAACACCTACACAGAATTTCACAGCTTGCATATGTCTCAAAGCTAGAAATCAATCAACACAAAGTTTAAACCAGAATTTCTAGCTCTGGTCTGCTTCAGAGCCTGGGACTATTTCAACACCAAAGGCAAGGTCTAAGCTCCCTGTCTGATAGGCAGGAGCTAACCTGAAGGATTAGACAGCCTTTAAGAAATGCTGTGAGCTCCAGCAGGGAGGCTGAGCTGCCAAGACCTAATTCTAAAATACATCTTTGTTCCTCATGCTCCATGGGTGTCTAAATTATCAACTTGCTGCTGCTAAGCTCGGGGCTGGGCTGGGAATTGAGAATGCATAATGAAACGATATAAAAAAAATAAGAGCATGACAGAAACCTACAGAGAAAACCCAGTAAGTTTTGATTTCAGTGTTTCCTAGAGCTCAGAGAAGCTTATTTGTTAGATCCCAGCAATAACCGACAGCGTGTCTGTGGCAGGAGCAAAGAGCGTGTGTATGTCTGGGGAAAGGGAGCTGGGCAGGTTCTCATTACGCATCTTCTGCATCTCCTTCCTTCAGGGAACACGCTCAAAGTGACACTCTGGATTAATCTCAGAGGCCATTCGACAGTAAAAGTAGCATCTATGCATGAAGAAGCCTGAATTTCTGACAGATTAATGTACTATTTCCACCTGAATACAGGTGTATATCCTTAAATGCCCCAACTGACTTTTCACCAGAGTAATCGCTTACACCCCAATGCAATCTGCCCCCACGCTGTTAAATGCAGCGCTGCCACTGTTATTTTCCTGGGAGAGAAAATCAGAATGTGCTTCTTCATTACGGAGACAAAGAGCAGCCTTAGGTGTTAGTGAAGCAGCACTAGACCTGTAAGTACCAAACAGTAAAGACAGAAAGAGTATTTCAGTGAAGTTCAAACCTTGCCAGATACTTCACTCTCATGCTGATATCGAGAGTTTAGTGACAGCGCCGGTGTTTTAAACCTAAAAAACCTTGTTTCTACAAACCCATAGGGATAGCACACACATGTAAGTTCTTTCATATCTTATTAAAAAAGTTTCACTCCAGTAAGTATTTAAGCCTGTGACCTTTAAACTTTCTTTCCTGACATGAAAGTTCAGTAATATATGGCATGGGGATATTTGGCATGAAATGAAAATGGCCACAGATTTAATTAAAATGTAAGTTATTGTTAGCAAGAAAGGTCATGCTAAGAAAATGTAATTCCAGGAGTATATTAGCAACAACACTCCAGTGTTATTTGCATGTAAAATATATATTTTGTACTTGACATTTAAAAAGGAAATTGGAACTGCTTATAACAGACGCTTGAACACTTTTGTGTTCTTGTGCTGCTTTTTTCCACATTTTTGTGTAATTGGTTGGATCTCACATACAACAGTACTTACCTTTTATTTTCTGTGCCTAAATGCCTAACTGATCCGGGAATTAGTTCACAAAAGCTGATATAAGTTGGAATAAAAAGCATTCTGCAGTGTAATCCTTACATGAGTACAGCTTCAAATGAGCACAGATCTTCGTAAGAATTCCTTATTTTGGGGTAGTTAATCGCCCACCTTACTTCGGAATGGTTTTTTTTATCATTCTTCATGCAGAGTAATTTTAATGGTGACCAAGACCCCAGCTCCATTTTGTTTATGGGGCACTTCAGTGCCTACAGAAAGGAGGCATAGCTTTTCCTCTGAGAGACTGCATGTTTTATGATCTACTAATAAAAGTAACGGTGTGTCATACAAATCAGTCTAACTTCAGGGAAAGTGGGAGGTGAAGGAAAAATGCATTGACTTAATTGAAAGCATTTGTTTAAAATAAATCAATACAGTGGGTTGTAACTTGAAAGAACACTCTAAATATAACAACACCGTGTTGTTGACTACAAAGAGGTGTCTGCTAACTCAAAAGAGGTTTTTGCTGATTTCTGTCCTGCAGAAGCAACATGATTGTGGATGATCTTATAGATGCATCTTCTACTTTATCCACAGAAGTCACTGCCCTTCAGCACGCTACAGATGTGACCAGATGTTGTGGAGAACAAAGAGAGAGGAGAATGGCAAGCAGTTGTTGAGCTGCCATTTCAGCCTCCAGATTGCATACAGCAAGTAGAAGTCCTTAAAAAGTCTTTTCAAACCCAGTGCTGAATGCCTGGCTGGAAATAACACACATTGTTTTGGGGGCATTTACTTGTAAATTAAAGAAACGTCATAGTAAAGATACCTGGCAGCACCCCCTAACTCCACTGCTGTGCAATCTCAGCTCTTCACAGTAGAAATGACTTTGTTACAGGGAACTCAAGTATCAGGCACGCTGGGATGGCAAACCAAATTACCTAAGCAAGAATGTGCACAGAATTTGCACTCACTGCCTGCAAGAATGACTCATGAAGCTAAAAATAACGTTGCACATTAGCCTTTATCCTTTCTACCACCACAGCACGGAGGAACAAGACCCTGTGTGAAGTACAGACACATGTGCTGCTGTCCTCAAGACCTTGCAATGAAAAACCCAGCCATTAGTTTGAAGCAAGCCTTCCAGTATGAGATGGAAAGGGTCAACTGAACAGGAAAATGGGTACAGAGACTCCCAAGCATCAGCGGATGGCTGCGGTGCAGAACGGTTTGCCCTCCAGGCTCAGACTTCTCTTAATCCCTTGGAAATCTCTCTAGCCTGCTTCCAGATCCCTGCATTTGCAGTAGCCTTTTTAGCCTTACATAGTACAGCAAGGTTGTGTGCAGTACTGCACCGAATTTGGAGGTTCTACCTCTGGGTTAGGGTGAATTTTTTATTAAGAACCTTAACAAAACAAGAGCAAATGCTCTGTATGAAAAAGTCAGAATGGGTATCTCCTGTACGACACACAGCTCCAAATAATTGCTAGCAGTCAATCTGGCTTTTTTTTTTTTTTTTCCCCACCAAGACCCTAACATTCTTGACAGCAGGTCAGCTTTTATTTGGAACACTTAAGAGAAGCTTGTTTAGTGCCAGCTAAGTAGTTTTGGAGAAAGAAGAGGAATGCATGTGACAGAAACAGAGAATAGGTTGTGGGGTTGTATTGGATTCCACACCATACAATGGTTTATAAACGAAAGTGCTAGCTACAAATCTGATGGAAATAAAATAGAAATACAACAGCCACGTCATCAGTGTTTGTAACCATTCGTCTAACACACTGTTCAGTAATGTGCAGTGCATAGGTTGTGGCCTGAGTTCATGCTAAGGAGCGGGATACAAACTATTTAACGCTTATTATAAACACCGTTGGATAAGTTTTTGGTGTTTTGTTTTGTTTGGGTTTTAAGTTGGGCAAAAAGATTTATTGGTATGCTGAGGCTCTACACCTAGTCTTTGCCTTGGGCAGTGATATTGCTCCTGTCCCTCCCAGCCAAGCAATCAGCACAAGCTGGTCCCGAAAAAAAAGGAGGAGACCCCTGACCTTAACTGGCAACATCACCATTCCCAATCCAGTGAACAGTCCGTTAGCCTCTCATGCACAGAGAATACAGCTTCCAGAGCCTGTCCTCGCTGGAGCCAGGCTAGGAAAACTTCTTCTGAACAGCCCAGGGTGATGTTCTTCTCTATTGAGATCAATCACTGCAGTAACATGAAGTGGAAGTAACCTAATTTTTCTTCCTAATAACGTACGAAATTTCACTAATCACTATTCTCTTCATCGTCTTCTCTCACAGGCAGAGTTTTCTGAAGCATGGTGGGGTTTTTTCTAAATAACTTTCTCCGGGATAACATAAATA
The DNA here is from genome assembly GCF_013368605.1 of Nyctibius grandis. Classification (NCBI taxonomy): domain Eukaryota; kingdom Metazoa; phylum Chordata; class Aves; order Nyctibiiformes; family Nyctibiidae; genus Nyctibius; species Nyctibius grandis. The sequence continues at coordinate 84,273,872 of NC_090663.1, forward strand.
ATCTCCTTTCCTAAAGACATTTAATCTTGGGCAAAAGGGGTAATGGAAAAAGCTGGGATGTGCTAATTCCAGCTACAGCTATGGCTGAATGTCAGATCAAGTCTGCTTTCAAAGCATCAAGGAGTATTACATAGCTAAGAAGAAAAGAAGATAAATCCAGGGCAAAAGTATATATTTCTGCAGATCATGAGGGGGAAAAAAAGTACTTTCTATACACACTTTTATAAACCAGCAAAGTACTCAAATATCACAATAACAATTATAAAAAATAAATCTTATGCATTAGAAAAAAGCTATATACATTGAATATTCCTTTTGAGATGAGTGCTTGCTGCTTACTATAAAGCAAGAGTTCTGAGGAGGGAAAATACAGGGCATAATAGGGAATTAGGGGAAAATACCACAGCAGTATTTCATTTATTATTAATTACTAAATTAGCAATGAAATATAAGATTTTGTATGAAGGGAAAGTAAGCCCTTTTGATTTTGGCAACAGTCCTAAAAGTATATTGATTCAGGAGTGACTGATGCCAGGTGACACCGGAGCACGTAAGAGATTAACACTTAACCAAAGACAGAGGTGTGTTGGAACCGTGCCGATCACTGCACATGGAAATTATTCCCTGCTTTGGTATATACACACAAATCTAGTATTTCAACTTCCTTTAAAGAAAAAAAAGGTTCAATAGACTTACTGTAGGCTATTTATGCTGCTTGTTAATAGGATCCGTGCTGCAGGTGCATAATTGCCGACAGCAATCACTTCCAAATGAAATAAGGCAGTTTTACTGTTTGCTTCCTTTCTTCCTTCACCTCAACAGAAACCTTGCATTTACTTTTGTCCCAACGGGAGGAAAAACTGCTGCCAGCAACTCAGATGGGACTGAACTGATTAACTGATTAGCATCCTAGAGTAGAAGGTTAGAAAGTGAATTTTCTATTATGGAGCAATTGCCATTGGAAAGTAATCTTGTTTATTAACTGCATTTTTATCTCCTCTGGAGGGTTCCTTGACATAAGATAATGGAATTTGCTCGCTCTTTATTGTTTAAAACTATAATCATACCCAGAAAAGCAAGCCTTTACTGTGTCATTAAACCAAGGTATGGAGGGCTGACTTGAAGAGTTCTTGACGTCTCACAAACCTTTTTATCATTTCAATTAACATTGCCAAATGTTCTGTTTTATATTGCAGGCACAAATTAAGTTTTACAGGCTTCTAGGTGTCTTTATATCCTAATTAATTTTAGCAACTGAGATCAGTAGCAAGAGTGAGACTACACGCAGAAAGCACAGGAATAGCTATTAAAGGGCAGGGTCGTGAAAAGCAATTCAGGTGCCACCTACCCAGGGGACGTTGCTCAAAGGTATTTGCAATACAGCATGCGACCAAGTTGTTCAGGCACTGAGTTTATAATTTCCAAACATCAGTTTAAAACTTTTGTTGCTTCTTCTCCCTGTCCTTTGACAAAGCAAAAAAACAACCCTCACAAAACCACATTTCTGTTTCCTTATTCTCTGTGAAAAGCGAACGAAGCTGTATCAAAGGTGCCTGTTCCTAACACTGAATTCATAAATTTTTTCCATGTAGCAGAATCCCTCTGACCAGGATTTAGGGAGTTTGCTTGTTTGTTCGTCATTCTGCCTTTGCATGAGAAGATTTAGCACTGAGCTGAATGAACTGGAGCACGTGCAAAGCACTTGCAATTTCCTTATCATAAAAATTATTGCCTCACTCAGGTATTTCTGATCTTTAGTCCAGGTTTTCTCTCTCCTTTTGCCTTTCTGCGTTCCTAGAAGAGCCAGAAAATGTCGCCGTCTTTCCCCCCTGCCCTTGTACACCATCTGCAAACAGCACAATGTTCTGCATATGGTACATTTACAGATTTGGTGATTTGGATGCAAGTTCAATCTGAGGGGGAAGATTGATTGATCTCAACATATTGGCAAGCTCTAGTCTCAGGCTACGAATAGAACAATATTTCTCAAGTCGTGCGTTATTACTTTTCCTTTGTTGCTTATTGATTAACTGTCAAGAGTGAGATCTTGGTTTTGAAAACAAGGCAGCTGTGGTGGTCTTTTTTAAAAAAAGTTTATAAAATAGAATACATAACCACAAAGGCCAAGGTAAAATGCAATGTGGCATTGCTGTGTGTTAAAATCTCTGCTCACAATGACCTTGTAAAATATAGCATTAATTCATTTTTCCAAATCAAATGTTCATTCTAGTCTCAGGTAAACTTTCCATTACTCTTGTGGAAATTCCATTAGATGGAAACCTTCTTCGCTTTTTAATATTTTTTTAGTATAAAATAGGAAATACATTAACTATAGGAAGAGAGGAATGCATTGTTTTAAAACAACAAAGACTAAGAGAGCTTGTTTTTTAAACATACTGATCAAGCTAGCCGTACATTTGAAACACTTCTTGCATCTCAAAGCAAAACTGCTGTCCCTTTAGCTCAAACCCTAAACTACAGTCCAGGTAAACCAAAAATTTCTGTAGTTGGCAAGGAAAGACAGGAACATACAATTTTGCTGAAAGAGGCTGGGATGGTTCTCAGAGCCAAAAAACCAGTCAACCAAGAGAGCTCTAACCACATGCCCATACCTAAAAAGCAAAAGAATGGAAAGCAAGTGAATAAAACGCTGTCATACCAAGGCCATGGCACGACGAGGATGTAATAATTGCTACTTGTAGTCTAGCATGGTACCTTTCCTGATGGCAACATGTCTCTAACCTGAAGCATCCCTCTGCTTCCCTCTTGTCCCACCACGCATTGCTCCTGCGCCCCAACCCGCTCCCGTGTGCCACTACTGACCCTCCTTCGCATTTGATCTGTACGACAACAGCGGCAGGAGCCCCTGCTTAGTCTCTTTGGTGCTTCTTTTCCCAGTCCTGTTGGCATCTGGCCGTTGCTTTGCAAGAAACCTCAAGGCTGCTCCAGTTCACGTGTGGATGTAGTGGCTTACGAAGGCTCATTTTAAACATTCAGAAATAATAAGAATACTGCACAACCTCCCTATGCCCCTCTCTTAACGGGATCAGAGATCCGGGGGACTCTAGAGGTGTTTTGACAAGCTGCAGTACTGAAATAATAACTTCACAGTGAATGTGTTCTTGAAAGTCTTTTCCTACTTAGGATTACTACCCTTTCACACAACAAGAGCTAATTTTTTTTTCCATTTGGAGGAAATTTCTTGTAGATATTCTGCTCCCCCTCCAATGCCTAATAGTACCAAAAGAAAAAAAGGACTAAAATGTAAAATTTAGATGAAAGCTAAAAGCCCAAAACCATTTCAGTTGAGACAATAAAAGCATTTTCATTTAAAACCTAAACTTGTATATTACAATTAGAATTTTAATGACATAGAATTAGGTTAAAAAAACCTCTGGACAAATTCTGAATATTTTGAAAGTATTAAAATACCTACTTTCAACTTTATGGAAAAGTTAATATAATTTTTTTTTCACATATATATGTGTTAGCAGTTTGCAGCTCTTGGAATTAACATTTTATGTTCTTTTCCTTTTAATGATGTTTCATTCATGCATTTGTAGTTCGCACAACTAGCTAAAGAGTAAATAACTGCTCTTGACAGTTTCTCTTTCAGAGTGGCGAGTGCCACTCCACAGCTTTTACTATGGGACACCACAACAAAAGCTACATAGTGCAGGTTATGTCCAAAGCTCTGCACTCCACGTTTGCTTTGTCGTCTTCAAAATAACTTAGCAAATGTGCAGCAAAGAGCAAATATTTATAGAAGGTCTGAAATTCCCCGTGTTGTATGTACAGAAGGAATGAGAGTCTCCTATTTCACCAGCCTTTCCAAAAACAGGCAAATAATTTTGCTATTACAAAATTGCTGTTTTCTCTCCCCTCCTCCCCAAGCTGTGAAATGAGTCCTGTGGCTTGAATGATATGAACTATTTTTTTCATGCTGAAATAAATGTCCCTCCTTTTAACTAAAAACCAGTAGCTTGGATATTCTGTCTCAAATGACTAGATTTTTGGTGGATCTGGCTTTTCAGAGCAGTTAATATCTACTCTAATTTGTTGATAATTAAGAGCATGTTTACCAAGAGATGCCCCTAAAAATTCATTAAGAGATATAGGTCAACCCTCACCAGGAAGTTGGCTTTGTTGTATCGAAAAAGGTCTTTTGGTTTCTCCATCTCTTTCCAATGTGTACAGTAGCAATAAATATCACCATTGATTAACCATACAGAGAATATTTGAAATATGAATACGGTATGTGGCTGTACAGCTGTATAATGCAAGAGTTAGTAAAGGTAATAAAAGAGTGATTGTTTTCTATTTCATGTGGTAACAATGAAAGAGCATAAAGATTTGTCAAGAAATAATCAGAATAAGTCACTTTGGCTAAGAGACTCAATTGTTTTTCCACTTACAAGCTTCTGTAAGTTACTGGTTTTGTAGGGATGTCAGACATAAAAACATCAGAATTATATTTATCAAGCCAAGAGGACAAGTCAATGCTCCTTTCCATGGAACTTAATCAAGAAATTTCAGTATAAATCAACCCAGAAAATGTTCTCTTAATTATTAAAGCCACCTTGCATGTAAATATTCTGTTTCTGACATGTTTTTTTTCACCTCCTTCAACTCTGGAAATCAATAAATGGGTTGAGAAGCAGCTGTAAACTGTGAAAGAGGCTCCCTCTGACACACCTATGGAAGGATTTATCTGGGACAAACAAAAATAAGATGTTGGCACTGGCCCTAATTTATGAATGAACTATAGCAGAGAAGATGCTGATATTTATTATCTAAGCTTTTTGTGAATTTTCTTTTAAGGATACATAAATACCCTAGGTTTCTCTGACAGATCCTGTTACAACACTAAAGAAGATGTAGACAAGTTTGTTGGTTTCCTCATTGTTTAAGTCAATGACCACCACATAATTTTTTTTTCTCTTAACCCTTAAATAAATGTTGGAAAACCAGCAAGAACCAAAACTGATTTGAAATGTTATTCCCAGGACAACAAATGTCTGGCTAGGAGAGGAAAGATGTATTGTAATTTATTTATAAAACAAATGTGCTTTAGAAGTAGCCACAGGCTGACTCTAACGACTTTGCAGGAACTATGCAGAAACCTAATTGTTTATATTTAGTTCTGCCGTACCATGAAGGGAAAAAAAAAAGTATGTTTCATCTATTCCTGGCAGATGCCACTGTTTACAGTGCATTACATTTAGCAGTAAAAGAAATCCCTGTCCTAGATGTCTGTAACACTTGCTCCAGCAGCTGGCAATAGCAGGTCTGCAGTGAAAAGTCCCTCAGCTCACCGAACCAGCCCAAGGAGGGATGCACCGGAGGCGACACGGTGCCTCTGCAGAGGGTTTCAAATACTACTTCAGTGAAGGTTTAGACAAGGTTTAAACGAGCTTCAGCAGCCTATTAATATTATAAAGCATTTTACATTCTCAGCACAATACCACTGTGGATGATGTTGGTTACAGAACGATGGTGCGAACTTGTTCTAATTTTGTTGTTGTGTAACCACAGCTGTATATTGGTACCTTGTCTGAATGGCTGTCCTCCGACCTTCCTGCAGCCTCAACGAGAGTGCGAGCACAGACAAAACATGCAAAAAAAGTGCCTAGTTTCTTGACACCTGAAGTGGGAAGATAGATGAAGTCAGCTGGATGGTGAATCTAGGTGTTGCCTTCAGACAGTGAAGTCACGCAAAAGAGCTGTATGTAGCACACCCAGAAATTCCTGCACTAAATCTAGTCAAAGAGCTTATAACACAACAGAGATTCAATTAGAGTGGCAGCAGTAGTTTTCTCTAGCTTTTACCCTGCATTTCTTCTTTGACTACTCTTGTTTTATAATTTTACCTTCTATCTTAAGCTTCTCTCCTTTCTTACAGTAGTTGAAACATCAGCTAATTGCCACAACGTACCATTTCACATCCATCTACCGGTGACAAAGTTCACAACTTTGATTGCAGTAAAAGGCAAACCAAAGCTGTAACTTCAGGCCCTTTTTAAACATTTGGATTTTACCCAGTGCAACTTACAGTCTAAGAATAGATTTCCTTCTAATAAGTTAACTTAGGATCTGGCAGGTGATGGAAGACCTACCTGGGGAAGACAGATATAATCAATACTATTTTGTTTACAACCAGGTTTGAAAAAAAGTTCAGATACCCACAAAAAAAAAAAATCTAACAAGAAAAAAAAAAGGCAAATTAACCTGAAAGGAAATTTGAGTGATACAGAAAGTTTAGAAAGGAAGTAAGTAGGAAAATGAACAGTGATTTAATTTGTGGGTGAGAAAATGTCTCAAGTTAATTTTCAGCATGTACTTCAATGAATTTTTCTCTGAATATCAGCCTAATGTGTCATAAGTTTTGCATCAAGAATCATCTATCAGTGACACAAATCCTGTGATTCATTCACAGCATGTTCATATCTTCCTCATAGTTTATCAAGGTTCAGTCAATACACCTTGCACTCCAACTAGTAGGAACAGTTGCATGGCACAGAAAACATTGAAGTAGAAAACTGTTAGGGAGTAAAAGATAAGCAAGTTTGCAAAGTTCAGGAGTATTAGCTCTATTAAAAAAATGGCAATATGATCAGCAAACTTAGAGTTCAGTAGTCTCAGGTTAGGCTGCAGACTGATGACTGCAGTGTTAAATGGAACTACTTTCAAGAGAGTCGTGCAAACTACATGGCAAGGGATTTGATGAAACCAAAAGCTTCAGGAAAAAACGTAACTGCAAAATCAGCAGTGGCGATGAAAACTCACCGTTGCACTAGTTCATGGTTACATTTTGGTTACAGTTGTAGGTTAATTTTCTCCTATATCCCAAAATCCATTAAAACCATCCAGCTTCATGCCCCAGCAAAACAAATGCAAGGGCTCAAACATCTGCCCATCTTTGCCCATACACTGACAAACATACAGATACATCACAGAGGTACTTCTGGTCCTGCTCTTTAGCCAGTGCAGGTAGCCAGCAAAGTTACAGTTCTTATAACTGCACTTTCTGCGTGGAGAATAATTCATTAACAGGGGCCATTTACTTCAATAAGCAATTTTTCAGAACACACCTTGTGTTTGTCATATGCTCAAACTGTGTGAAGTTTTCAGGATATCTGAAAGAAACATGTGTAGGCTTTGGTCCTGACAGTTAATAAATTCCAAATGTGCACAATAGATCAATCTCAACAGGAGAGCTTGAGAAAGTTCCCCTGCGAGACACTATCTCAGAGAAGCCCAATGGCAATAACAGGTTGTGGAGATTGCCAGGATGCAGGTATACAAACAAGAGTATCCCAAGTGTAATTGAAACCACAACAACATGCTTTGATGTAGAAACAGCTTTTCCCTGGACTCACAGTGTGGTCTGGAGTAAAAACTGTCCTTAAAACTCATCAGATTCCCCCACACGTGTTGCTCAGCAAATATGAGTAACTGAGACGCATTATTATCAGCTGAAAAAGATTAATGTTTTTAACTGCTGAGCCACTGCATCCTTTGGTGATGCAAACTTGTATGAAACTCGGATCAGCTGGTCTGTTTTCCTTCTCGTTTACCCATCCTTTCCAGCTCTGTAACACTGAAGCAGAGTTGCAACAATGAACTCAACAGTGATGCAGTTATTCTTTCATTCTCCATATGCCTTTGGAAAATTTTCAGCTGAGCGTTTCCTTTTTTTTTTAATCACCTTTTCACTCTGAAAAGCCTACTGACCTCTCTATAGTTCTCTGATTTTTTTTTTGCCTTGTAAGCTACTGGTAATTCATTTTACTTTGCAATTTCAATCCCGTCTCCCCCTGAGTAAAAGAAAAGACTCCATTCTACCTGCAGTCAAAAGACAACGCTTTTCATACATATAAAGCATTTGCAAGTGCTACAATATGATTTAACATTTTAATGCACAGTGAATGATGGATACATAATGCTCATTACACCCTTTGTTCCATATATTCTGCAGGTTGTACTATTAACTGTCATTTATCAAACACATTAAGAGTGTGTTTTCTTTGTCTACATGTACAAGAAACAACAGTTAAACTACCTGAGGCTTTTTTCAGGTTAGGACATATTACTGTACTTTTCCACAATGTGTACTTAGGGGTTTTTTTAATAATGGTAATGTAATGACACTTGATTAAAAACAAACAAACCTGATCAGCCAAAAGTTCTTCTACAATCCCAAATGCAATTCTCGCCAGTTTGCTTTCCTGATACCAAGACTGGCTCTTGGTATCTACCATCTGCTTTCAGAAGAAAAATTGCCCTAGTAATTTCCCCATAAGTGGCATTTTTATTGCCTGTGCTTTCCTCATAAGGAAAAGCCAAGATATTTGGAAGCTTCTAAAGGAATTAGAAATGTGTTTTTAAGAGCTACAAGGTTTGTTCCTGCCTACCCAGCAACAGTTTTGACAGCTAAGTTTTAAGATCTGCCATGGGTTACAAGGATGGCCACTCTGCATAACAAAACAAATCAACAGCTAGTGTTTAATATATATTTCTGTCAGTCAAAGCAAACCAAGCTTTATTCCCATGAACTCTAGAAATTTCCCAAAGGTCAATGTCACTCTGTACAACAAAGTCATCTATTATGTTATATTGACTCCAGTCGCTTCAGGAATATTTCACCTACCTCCTTTTTCTATTTCAGCAGAGCAGTTAAATTAAAAAGTATGACCTGTTCATTGAAAGAAAACCAGTGAAAAGGACAGTGCTCCTCACCTTCCTACCTGAACAGGTTCTCCCAATATTAGTGCACTGGGGGCTGGGTGCTACACATCCTTTTCTATTTCAGATCCACAAAACAGTTGCCTGATTCATGGATCAGGCAGCACATAATGACCAGCAGATTACAGGCACGTCACTTGATAAGCATTGTAAGAGCCTTTGTAAAAAACCTTAAATACATTCTGCAGATTGAGAGCAAAAGTTTAGTTCAATTTTGTGACTCTTAGCAGCTATAGCGAAGAGGAGAACTGTGTTTTTACAGGAGGAAAGAAATCAGAACCAGCAATCATTCAAATGAAGTCACTGCCAGGTGCTCAGTGCTTGGAGGAAGGCACCTTTCCTCTGCACCCCCTCTCTCTAAGATCTGCAACTGAAAATAATGCTTCATACTTGCTTCATCTTACAAGCAAATTTTTTCTATTTTGCTCTTTCTCCCCCCTCTTGCAAGCAAAACAGTTAAATTCACTGCTGAGAGGAGACACAAATTAATTGCTCTTTCTCAAGAGTTCATTTCTATCAATAGCAAGCTATTAGCCAAGTCATTGCCAGGGAGTGAAAGGAGGTACACGTTAATACTGTGCCATTAATATGCTCCTTCAGTACAGTGGAAATGTCACCTGCGTTTGGAAAAGCAGCAGCAAAAAAAGATGAGTGACATTTCTGACAAAAGGAAATGGCTCCTTTGCCTGAAAGTAAAAACTTTTCAGGTAAACTCAAGCTTAGATATAGAAAAGTGAAGGGCAAAAGCCAGAGTGGAAAATGCCAGCTGTGCCACTCTTCTCCCAACCTTGCCTTGAACATCTTACTCAAGAAGTTACACTAACATTCAATTAAAAGTCCTATTGTTGGAAATTTGTTACAATTACTGTTGTAAGAACTTAGCCTAGCTACCTAAACAGTAGATATATACACTCCAGGAATAAATATTGAACTAAAATGCAAATCATGCCCCAAAATGAATTGCTGAATCAAATCTAACAATATTGAGGACAGAAGTCCCACTAAGTCGAAATCCATTACACGTCGACATTTGCCTTCATTAATTGCCTTCAAACAAATCGAATCCCGCAGCCAGGATTCTCATTTCGTGTGGAAATGCTGAAGTACTCGATGTCTACCTGTGACCCAGAGCGTAAAAGCTGATCAGATTTCCTCTGATTTGCTACTGTTCGTAATGTGACAGTTGGACTTTGTTACAGGTCTTATTGTCAAAAGACAACTTTTACCTTATTGCCCCTTTCATTTTCCCCTTACTTTTGTATGACGATGACGATAAATGAGGAATACAAGCCAAAATAGCAGCCAATAATTTAGGAAAGAAAATGCTCAACTAAAATGCCTGGTTTGACAATCACAGTTACAAGCTTGTCCATTTTTCTTATTCTTTGCAGACATCAAATCAAATAAGAGTTCTTAAAGCTTGCCAGTTCATAGCTACTCTCTTCGCCCAGCGACTGCCGGTTTTGCTTCTAAGCATAAACTGGGAAGGTATGTGAATCCAGGCTCAGGAAAATGTATTTCACAGGAAATATTTTCCTTTAATAATTTATAACTGCATTTTTTCTTATCCCCTCCAAGCCTTACACTGATCTCCTTGTAGTGTTGCTTCTGCTGAACTCTGCCTCACTAGTTTACCCTTAGCAAGCAGAAAGATTTGTCATGAAATTGCTCTGTGGTGGCATCATAGTCTGTACACAGGGTATGACACAGAGTCTCATCTACAGCTTCAAGTCTAAGAGATGCAGATTTTGGATTTCTGCTGAGTGAAGAACTTAACTTGAAACACCAAGAGAAATAGGAAAAAGAAGAGCAGGTTCAGATTAGATCTAATCTTTACTTAACAGCCAACATTTTCTTCTACCAAGAGGAAGCCAGTCCTTCCCTTTCCCCTCCTTCAGGACAAGCAAAGGTTTTGCTCCTAATTGAATTCTGCAATTCAGAAAAGAGCTTAATGGACCACGGTTATATTTTTCCAGCACTCAACTTCTCTATGCATCATAGTAGATGATGTCCTTAGCTAAACGAAGGCTAAGAGTTCCCCAATAGACTAGAAAGGTTTTCTGACCAGGTTAGCCATTAATGCACCATGTTCTGAGAACACACAATCTATCAGCTAAAAACACAGCCAAAATTACGAGATAAACTCTAATTATAAAGTGAATCACGGATCCTTTCATGCAATTAGCATTTTTCATCTGCTGTGCAAAGCGAACATAAAGGCCTGCACGAACACTGGAGAGACATCCCTGCAGTCCTGCACACTGCTCACACAAAGCTTCCCACTGGAGGTGAGCACTCTGCGAAATAGTTTGGTCTTGTTTCCTGCTGAGAAATTAATTTATCTTCTGACCATATTAATATATTAATAATTAAACTGAAATATTTCTTTCTATCCTGCTTAAAATTATTACAAATAAAAGACCAGCTCAAGGAAACGTGTTTTAACTGATCTGGAGGAAGAAATGCATATTCTACTGAAGGTTTGGAGTTTTCTCTTCAAATAAGTGACCCAAAACACTGGCCCAGAAATGTCACGAAGGGAACATGTCTAATCAAAGCCTCCAGTCTGGCAAGAACAAATTATTTGCCATGGTTCATTCAAATACTCATGCACAAAATTCAATTTTTTGCTCAACATTATTCACACGCTATTGTCGTATGTACACCACCAGTACACACACTTAAAGCTGAGCTTTCTACAGCCTCACCTCGTATGTGCATAAAGGTCCTGTTAATGCCTATTCCCCACACAGGCAGGCCTCAGAGCTTCATCCATGTAGCGATATAACCTCTGATCTGTTGGTAGACTACTCAGAGGGAAAAAAAAACAAACCACTACCCCAGGAAAACAAAACCTGCTCTATCCCCTTCCTCCGTACTCCTCCACGTAGAATATTTTTATAAAGTTTATAATTAAAAATATTAAACCTGTAATTTAACACACAATTAAATTATGCTACCTCAATAAATGAAAAACCTGGAATCGATATTTCTGGGTTTAACAACAGAGACTTCGAATTTAAACTGCTTCTGAGAATATTCTTCATTGCCTCCATCTTTGTTGTGATGAGAGATCCATCACCTGATCTGCTACAGAGAAGAGCAGTGCAGGAGGAAAAGAACATGAAGCATAAACCTAACCAAGAGGAACTGGTTTAAAAATTGACAAAAAATATTAATCTAGTTTTCTCTTTTACTTTCCCTTTTAATTTTTTCCCTGAGATTTTCCCAGTTGCATGTGACCAAGTGTAACATGCAACACCGGTAAAATGAGGCAAATTTTGAGTTAGTGTCACTCAATTTATTCGAAAAAATCACACAAAAGCTTGAAGACAACTGAAAAAAGTGAACATATTTAAATTGTTTTCAAGTATGTGTTTTTCTGTTTAGCTGTATTTCTTTCTTTGAAAGCGGCTGTTTCTCAGCACTAGGGTATGGGGGTGCCAGGGATCTATTTTCCCCAGCCCATCAATCACTTCTGAATCCTCATCTGAGCAGCAGCCATTCCTCCAAAGTGCAGGAGTTGAGATGGTACCATCACAGCATCAGCAGCATTTCTGTTGTGCTGTCACTTCCAGACATCAGGTTCTTCCCAATTTATCCTTGTCTGGAAAGCATTACTGTATTTATTTGCATTTACATGACTTTTTGTAGTTTTAAGTGCTTATTAATTTGTTTAATCTAAAATCAAATATTACCTTGTTTTTGTACCTAAGTACTAAAAACTGAAATATGCCTCTACCGTCATGAAGCTGTTTCTGAACAATGAGAAGCTTCTTCCCAGCCACCACAATCTGGCATCCAATGATCTCTGCAAGTTGCACATTTAATTAGTCTGAGAAACTCATTAAGGTATCTGGAATATTAAGATGATAGCATTGTTCTAAATAGCACTGTGCACAATCTGATATGGCAGATGGCACAGCCTGCTGACACCTGTGCTGCTTTGCTATCTTGCTGACAGATACAAACAGTCAGCAGGATAATTGTAAGATACATAATCATAAAAAAAGGATCTGAAAATAAAATACCCATCAAATCTTCAGTTTTCTGGATGCCTGTTTGTTCATAAAGAAGCATTTTGTATTCAATCACTGAATTTGAAACAAGAGATGCACAGGTTGAGGTTTTGTTTTTATTTCTTTAAATGGCACTTAGGTTTTTATGCACCGTTGTACTTAGGAGCCAACCGTATTTTTCCTTCTGTGGAAGTGACAACGTAGTGCTACTGGGGTCATGAGAAACTTTATTCCTCCTCACCTGAACGCTCAGATGACATAGTCACTTTTGCTCCTCATTAGTCCAGACTCAGAGAGTACTTCGAATGCTCCAGGTGATCTGATCAAAAATGGACAAGCTTTACGATGCCACAGCTTGTAACTACTTTACCTCTACTGATAACACTGATGTGATGGGAACTCTTGCTTCTATCCTGCAAATTGCAAGATATTTTTAGCTTTTAAAGGATGTGCAAAACCCAACAAACCCGAAGTTAATTAGCAAATCTCACAGTGAAATGGTGTACCTGAAATCATATCAAATATAGAGAAAAACATCATTTAAGGTTTAAAGCTTCTTATTTGCTTTGGATTGAGATGGAAAGTGGAAGATAAGAGATGACTCAGCTGTCACAAGATCAAAAAACAAAGTTCTGGGTTTTTTATATGTTTTTGGAGAGATGATATTTTGTTTGCACACTTCAGTGCTACTGGTAGACAACAGCTTAGTATCCATTCACAGAAAAGGAGAGGGAGAGAAGAAATATTTGTGTTATATTCAGCTTCTAAAGAAGCTCTACCAAGAAACATTTCTCCAATACCTAACCCCTTGTACAGTCAAAAAAAACCCAGCATCCCCATAAAACCTCCTCAGCATTTCAAAAATACCACGCTTCCTTTTGATTTGCTTTAGTCAAAGTAATAGAAAAATAAGAGTTGGCAATATGCTGGCTAACAAAGACTCAGTAAGGTTCAGGAGTGCTTCAGTTGCCAGGACCGCGTCAGATCTCACACACTGGTGGGCTGCTTGCTGAGGAACCTGAAGAACTGCCATTCAAGAGAGTGAGGCAAAGCTGATCTCTGATTCCTGGGATACATTTTCTATCAGCCAGGTTGTTCTTGCGGAGCTGAAATAGAGCACTACGCTCATGAAGAACTTTGTGTAGTAAAAAGCTTCTCCCCTGGACCACTAGTCTTATCTACTGAAATTACAATTTGTGGTTGACCTTTTAAAACCGATTCACATAATTTTACATGGAATTGTTCAAGCAGCTTGGATCACTGCAGGTAGCTTTGTCAGAAAGCAAACTGCAAGTTTAATGCTGCAGTGTTTGGGATTTGGTTTTCATTATTGAAATAAGCCTGGATGTGTTCCACCGATCAATGCTGAAAATTAATTTCTTGTATTTCCTGGCATAAATATGTCTCATCAGCACTGACTTTTTGTACCATAACCCCAAAAGGGCAAAGCATGCCAACAGCTTTGCAATTATTGGCAGCCAATGTAATACCATCAGGTTTTGTGAAAGCCTGAATTTTCAGAGAACTATTAGTGTGTGTGTGTACATACATATCTGTGCTGGCCATTAGCTCTTGTGGTGTTAATGCCACATTATCCATTTCTTCAGCTTGATCTTTCATCTTCAGGTCAGAGGTTAGGCTTACCAGACTACAACTGTTCTGTTGTTAGGTATTCTTTCACACCAAGACAGACACTTTCCCTGCCCTATGTGTCAAAGAAACTGTCCTTTAGTGAAGAATAGTCTTACAGAGGACACAGTGACGTACTTATGAAAAAATTAATGGTATATTTTTTCTTCCGTGAGAAGAAATTAAACAGCTCACAGCACAGCACAACACTTTCTAAGCTTAAGAAAATAAAATGCTATAAAAATATCAAATTACTCTTCTGATACTAGCTTTTAATTTTCCATTACTGCAATACCCATTTATTAAGAGCCCATAGAGATTGTCCACTCAGTTAACTTAATAACATATAGGTAATGCTAATCTTGCAGCTGTTTGTATGATATTCTGTTAGTGAAGCATAAGTATCCATACCCTCTTTGAGATGTTTTAAATACATTAGTAGACTTTTTTAATAGAGGCACATAAAGAAAATAAGTATACAACATGAAATGCTTTAACAGTTCCAAGCAGATCTTCACAAATACAATGAAAAAATTAAATGAGGTTGAGGCTTGGTCTCTTACAATAAATCTCCTAATTAAGCAGAATAAAAACAATTGACCAGATGCTATGAGAAATGTCATATCTCTTCTATCACACTTCTGACTCTGGTCCACAGTTTTTTCCCCTTCCAGGACAAGTCTTATCACACTTTGGCTCAATAAGCTTTTCACATGAACTTTCCCCAATATAAATCATTATTTATTATGATCAGATGTACAGAGGGAAGGAAAGAGAGGGAAGTTGCCAAGAAACTAAGTGAAATCAGAAAAACCTAAGCTCTCCCCAGACATAAGTTCATATTAATCTTTATACCCGGGGGAAAAGGAGAGTCTGAAAGACTGCAGAAGAGCAAAGCATGAAGAAAAGAAACAGTCTGTTTCTTCTTCAGAACCAAAATAAGAGAATTCACAATTATCAATGCTCTTCTGAAAATAAATACATATGCTCCAGTCAGATTAGGCAGTTTCTTAGCACAAATTTGTGCTGTTTTATTTGATAAAACTAAACACAGATGAGATTTTTCCTGCTAGAGTAGATTTGTCAGTTACAATGCAAAATATGTATCTCCTGAGAAAGCCAGGTCCTTACAACAAGAGAGTGAAAAAACAGATTGAGGAGGAAAAACAGGCCTGAGAAAGGTGGTTCTTCTAATTTTTACAGATTTGGTTACAAATGACCTGCAGCTTGGCAGCCGGGTGTGTCCTAATCATACTTTTCTTCCATCCTTTTGTCAATTTGATATTACACACTTTGAGGACTTTGAGTCTCGTGGCACAAGCCAATTTTATTCTTAGGAGCGGTAGATGAATGAGTTGTCTTCTCTGCTACAGCCTACCCTCCCCATTGCAGGTCCTTAATCCTGGGTAGGTTGCTGCTGGGGGGCCTGCCTGCATGGTGCTGCATTTTTTATCTCTAGAGTCTTTTGCAGCTGAGCATCTTTAAAGAGCAGAATGAATCAGCAAAGATTTTTTTTTTATTTTCTATTTTGCCAGCAGTTCCATCACTCTTCTAAAACAAATCCAGACAAGCAACTGCCTAGTACCAGTGTTTCTCAGCTGTAGACACACACATTGGAGAAAAATCAGCAGTGAACAAAGAGACTTGATGAAAGGGGTAAAAAAACCTGTCCTGAAAGAGGAAAAAACCTTATAGGGTTTCAGTTCTGATAAACAACAAAGGAAAATAAAGCCATGAAAGATCAGACAACTCACTATAGTCTAGTCCTTGCTATGCATTCTCCATCCATAAGATGTGCAGTTATTTTCTTTTTCACATAGGGATTCTATACTGAATTAGGACTATTCTGCTAGCCTTCGATTTAAAAACTGCATATCCTTTTAAGAAGAATTTAAAAAATGAGAATTTCTAATTTAACAGGATTTTATTTTGGGTTATCATTTGCTCCATAGAGGTTACTTAAAATTCATCCAACCTTTAAAAATAATAAATTATAAGTGGCTACCATACGAACTTGGCTTTTTCTTCTTGTGAGAGCTACTTTAATTGTGAGAGCGGTCCTTCCAACAGAGCTGATTGCAGCAGATTATGTTAGACACATGCTTGAGGTGAGGGCAAAAACCAGCAGTATGCTATTAGCCCCCTTCTCTCTCACATTTCTTTTACATATATATTTCCATTTAAAAACACATTTTTATTCCAGGTTGGTAGACTGGACAATTAATCCCCAGGCATTCACAAAGGATCTCAATTTGGCAGCAGGATGTCTGTTTATGTTAGTTTTTGGAATGTGAATGCTCTCTGGATGGCCAATTCCATTCTCAGCACTTCAGGATGAGATTCAGCAAAAGATGATTATGTTTGAACTTAGCCTAGCAGGAAGCTTCTAGCACTGTATTTTGGGCTTTTTCTCTGGTCTTCCAAGTCTCTTGCCAACTGCTCACTTATATGAGTGACAAAACTCTGAAGACTACTGGAATCTTTTGGTGACAGTTATGAGTGTTACTGAGTTTATAAAAGGTTTATATAAGTTGGTTTGGTTTTTTAATTCACCCCTTTCCAAAGGTAATCAGAGATACAGCTTTGGTTTAGGAATGTACCATTTCAGGTCTAATTTGTAGGAATATGGATACACCTCTCACTTTTTATCAGTGGCTGAAAGCTGTCCCTTCACCAATTTCTTCATGGAAACGTTATGGGGTGCTATTATCTGTAGCTCTACAAAGTCACTGTGGGAGTTAAAACACTCTCCTCCCGCCTTTAAAAAAGATTTGCTGTTCAATCTGCTGCTGCTTCATGGATGAAGATGAGATACAAGATAAAGAGGGGTAACAACGTCACGCAAATAATCAAGCTGCGGGTACCGCTTCTATGTATTTGCCAAGAGAGGTCCCCACTCCATAAGGCATCTCAGTTTACTGTCGGATCAGCAAAATTCAAGCAAGGAAAAAGGCCAGACAACTTACCTTTGCAAATGTCATTTTCATTTCCAAAGAATTACGGTTTTGTGGGCATACTGTCTTTTTCAGCCCATGCTTTTAAAACTACCAGAGCCTGAAAAAGAACTTTTCAGATAATGTACACATCAACCTAAAAGCAGGCAGAGCTTGCCTACTCAAAAAACGAAACGCTGAAGAAAACTGCCCCCTGTATTACCCCCACACCTGTGACAGTCACCCTGCTATTGAGATCAGAGTGTTTGCCTGAATTTGGCATTCTGAGGGGGTGTTTTTATTTGTTTTTCAATAGATAACTGATGAGGTTTGCAGTCTAATTTATTTCTTATCTTCCCAAGACATAATTTCATGTGCCCAACATACAAGAAATCTCCCCCTACAAGGATAAGAAATGGGCTGTATCTTCTCTTAAATACATACAAAAAAGGCAAAAGTAATGTGGAACACTGAGGGAGCAGCACTTTCTCCAAGTGTGTAAAATGAATTTTTAGGAAGTTCATAATATTGGTCAGCTTTGATTTAAAAAAAAAAAAATAAATCCTTTTACAGTCCCTTCTTTCGGGGAATGTTTAAGTTTCCTTCTTGTCACTGTTTCAAATATCATACTGGCTTTGGGAGTAGAAGATATTTATTTTGGTATAGCAAGTATATAGACCTTTTTTTTTTTTCGTATCAGAGATTGCCCATTTTGATTGGCTGCACTTTCTTAGATTTGGGTAGAATATTCTAAGTCGTACTTTCAAGATAACCAATAGCAGTTCTCAAGCCATCATCTCTGTTCATCACTTTGCACTTTGGTTTTCCGATCAGGAAAGCACTGGTATGTCAGTACAAGAGCTGAATATCAGGGAAATCATGAATCAAGAATCTGAAGTAACGCCAGATGTGGCTTCTGTCTTAGATCATTACATCCCTGCCCTATTCCTTTCCCACACGGCCCGTTTCTGAATACAGCATTACCTACCACTGCTGGAACACCACAACCTGTGCAGCTGATGAGGGAATCGTTTTTAAGGTAAGGCATTTGAACCAAAGTAAATTACATGATTCATTTACCATCTATTTACTTGTTAAGTGACTCAGTCCAAATCCTTTCACATTTTAACTTCCATCAGAGTGATGCAGTGGCTGGTATTCTTCCCTTTCAGGGAGTCTTTAAATTGAGTCATAGAACTAAATGGTGTGCAAGGCTGATCTCCTAGACACAAGTTTTCCTCTATGATTCACACACACATTGACATCATTCACATATCGGGATTCCCTGGTAAATTAACATGTGCTTACAAAATGATGGGTTTACTCCTGAGAAAGCAGGCGGTAAAGGTTGAAAAAAAAATCTTTAAAACACTCTCGGAGCACAAGCTTAATTCCTGGATGATTTCAAGTCATCCAATCCACCAGCCAAATTCATAGGTTATATAGGTTTAAAACATACTGTGCTTTTACAGACTGAGTGCATCATCGTAACTCAGTCACAGTTACATATACGTACTCATGTGTGCATTTACTATGACTAAACAAATAAAAAGGGAGGAACCAGACTCATTAAGTGCCCGCTCAACACAAGAACTAGCCTGAAACTGCTGAAGCATGCTGTGGCTTGTGCAATTCACATTCTCGTAATTTAAAAAAAAAAATTCCTTTTTCAGTTATTTCAGATTTAAGGAATTCGTTATTATATCACCACTTCTTTGTTTCTGCTTTATTCTTAGATGCAGAATATTAATAGCTCATTAACAAGCTGTAAACATCCATTGTGACAAAATATAAGTAATTCATATAGGGACAGAGCATAAAGTGGGTTGTAACCAGATTTTGGGGAGGTGTGGGGAGGTGGGTGAGAGAAGCTTTTCCCAACCTGTAAAGAATAAATGAGTGTGTGTTGCATATGAAATCAAACTGCAAATCTTGGTGGGGTTTATTATTAGCAAAAGGACCGGGTTTATTGTTTGACAAAACATGATGGGGAGAAAAAGCAAGAGAAGTAAAGGAATACAGCCTGAGATTCAGCCACTGACACATATTTTAATGAAAGAACCATGTGAAACTGAATGCCAAACCCAGCATCCTTCCAGGGCAAGCGCTTTAATCTTTCCCTGCCAGCCAAAGGCACACGTGTCAGAATCTAAAACCAGGATGTCTTCTAATCACTTCTTCATCCAGCTTTCCACCCAGCTGCCTTAAAAGTCTGTGCCTGTCTCTGATGTACCACAGAAATACACTCAAATTCCAGAAATGGATTCAGACTTGCGTGACATGTAAGAGAATAGACACGGGAGTACAGCAGCATTGGCTAGAGACAAAATAGAGGCCTGTCCTGCAGATAAAACCCACCGGTAAGATGCTGTCGAGGGAAGGGTAGATTCAAGCACTGGGGAAGAATTACTCCTATTCCACTATTCCTTTTGAAAAGGAACTTAAAACTCTACTTTGTATCATTTCTTCATTGTGTAGTGTTACCCTTTCCCTTTTAAAACAAAAAGAAAAAAAAAAAGACGAAACCCTTCTGGTTAAGGTCAAATACAGCAGAACTTATTTGTAATGAAAGACACAATGGTGGAGTTCAAAGTCTGGGAAAATTCACTGATGTGTTTCACTAGTAAAACAAAGACCAAAGGAAAATCTGACAAGGGTTTGGTAAGCCACCTAACACAGATCAGTGAATTCAAGTTGAAATAATTTGTTTTATTAACAGTTAAGTGACCTCTCTGAGCCATTAAAAAGAAGTCACAAAGAAGAGTGAAGTTCTATTCAACACATTTCCAGAAATTGTTATTTATATTGAAAGATTTTACAATTAAATTATCAACTTTTATATCTAAATATTTAAGGTATTTATACCTAAGCCATTTTGACTACAATGTCAATGCCTTTTTTTTTTTTTTAAAAAAAAAAAAAAAGAAAAAAACCCAAAACATTTCTTCCATAGTATCAACTATTAATTTCTTGAACTCACAGCAGACAAACAGATAAAACCATTGGGTATTTTCTATGGAAAAACAAAGGCCTTAGAACAAACTTGTTAAAAATATATAAAAACCAGGTTTGTCTTTTCCATATTATACACTAAGAGCAACAATAAAGATTTTCGTATTCCAGCCTGAGTGCTACTTGACATTTTGTTGATCGTACAACTGTTTTCTTACTCCCAAAGATATTTGTATACAGCTTTTATTCAAATGAGTTCAGAAAGAGACTTCAGACAGTCCCAGACTGCTACTGAGAGCTCCAAGGGAACGGTGCCTGGGGGACGACGCCTCGTCTCAGTGAGAGGAGCAAACCAGGAATGCGAGAGCTAAATTAATTCTGCTCATTAACAAACCTTGAACACAGACCCTGTATAATGTTAGAAATAATAATGTGCCGGACTCTCGTCCAGTATACTATTGCAATACACGGTATTTTTAGGAGTTTTAGTATTTCCATTAATGTTCACAGGATTATTTGCATTGGACTATGGTCGTAATCCAGCTCTGCCTATGAGCAGATAAGCAGCTGTCACACCTGATATCAAGAACAAACAGTTTTCTAAATGGAGGTACCAAGGCCACAGCAACATTTCAGACTACTACAAAGACACCAACTAAGTTTTATTCAAACAACTTAATCAGTCTTTTCACAGTTACAATTTCTCTGTTCTCTCCTCCATTTTAGTGTCCTCCTCCTCCTCCACACATGTGCTGCTCAGGGCACCCTAGCCCCAACTCACACTCCATTTCTCAATCTGGAAATTCACATTTTTCTTAACTCCCAATGAAGAGGCCATTTCCCTTCTCTTCTTCCTCTCCTGAACATAAGGGAAGAGCAGGAGATGGGGCCAGCTTCCTCCACGGTGGAGTTTGGTCTCAAGCCCAACAGCAGCCCTCACTGCTGGGGTGGTGATCCATGGTGACAGTAGCAGAGGGTGAGGCATAGAAGAAACTAGGTTATACCACTTGGAAGTACATCATCTTAAGCAGTAGCCTTCTTCACCTGTTTTCTTGAGCCAATTCTGCTCTACCTCATAATAATGCCGGGAGTGATGGTTTGGACTGGTGTTACTGAAACAAAATTATGTTGGGTATTTTGCACAGTTAGTGCTACTCCTGTATGCAATAACTGCCCTGTTACTGGACTCTGTTCCCAGAAAATCCATCCCCTCAGTTGGGCTAACTAGTTTTTAATGTATTAAAATGTAGTAAATGTAATACATTAAAAATGAATAATTTAAAAAGGGATCTGATTTAGTTATTCCAGTTAAAACACAACAGTGGCTTACTTCTGTTTACTTGACATTATTGAGGATGCCTCCAGAAGTCAAATCAAGATCTAAGTAAATGCAGCAACAACAAAAAAAATTCTTCTACCACTCACATCCTTCATTAGTTCCTGGGAGAAAGAACTGCCTGAGCATCTTAAGCTTATAAACGTGATATACACAGAGGGACTCGAAGGGAACAATCCGTACTGACTGCTGTACAAATGCTGAACAGTTCAGCAGTGCTCGAAGTCAGCAACTGAATTCCCTCCCCTGTCAAACTTCTCCAAGTTCCTCTGAACATTCAAAAGAAAAGGGAAATCGTAAAATGCACGGCTTCAGATTTGGAGAATACCCCGTTATCTGGTAACATGCACAATTTGTCTGGACTAACAACTGACTAACGAAGTCCTGCTCCACTGAAAATAGAGCATCTCCACAAGAATATGCCCGTCTCAATGAAATCTCAAAAAAATAGGAAAACCCTTTCTTGTTATGTCCAGGGAGCCATTTCTGTGCAAAGGACGCAGTGAAAGCAAGAGATGGCATCAAAGAGCAGACAGTGTGATCATTTAAGTCACCATTTGAGATGTGGGAGAGGTATTTCAGCTTCTTGCTCCTCCTGAATTAAAACTGGCCATCCCAGCAAGAGCCCTAACCATCAGCTACCATTCTCTCTCTTTCACTTATTTTACAAATAGCACTGACAGAAGATTAAAAAAATATGGTTTAACCTCAATAACTTCTGCCTGCTTTTGCAAACCACTATTGCAACATCTTTCTCTAGAGCTTCATATTTATAAACCTTGCTAATTTCTTTTTTAATTTATTTGGTAAAATTCCCCTCCCTGCTGCAGCCCACAGCTCTTAAAAGAAGTGAGAATAAATGTGCAGACAGACCATTTTGGATTGTCTTCACTGTTAAACTCTTTCACAACTGAAACTCTCTACTGTTTTTTTTTTTATTTTAAAAGGATGCTTATTCTTAAGTAAAAAATCAATTATTTATGTTTGAACCCTTAAAAGAACACCACCAAGTCAATTCACATTAGCTTAACCCCAGTACATGCAATTTGAACATTTCAATATTCATATTCGCTATTAAGAACAGACAGTATTCCTGCCATTTTGTACTGGTGCACTTGCACAGTAGTCAGATACTTTAACAAACTGTTTTATCCAGCAATCTCATGGCTTCAGAATGAGAGTGAAAATTACATACCTAGGGAAGTGCGTAATAAGACACATTTATGTTTTAATTTTATTAAGGCACATTTCCCACTGAGCTGAATATTCTATTTTTCCATGGGGATGATGTTTCACAGCTATCAAGAAAAAAGTTTGTTACAAGTACTGTGGTGTATGAACTGTGATAATATATACAGTTATTTTCATGTTTAAACCTAAGCCTTTTCCTGTACTACGCAGTCATAACATTATTTGCAGATTTGAGGATGCTCCACTTTGTAGCACACACCAGTCCCTACATATCCCCAGCTCCTTACTTTATCCAGATACAATTGCTCCCTCCTGCTTTCTCAGAACAAGGGAGAGGAGTATCTTTCTTGTGAACAGCATGAGTACATTCTGATTGAGCTGCAGCAACCACGTGGCACATGGAGATAGAAGGATAATCCAGTGACTATCTTAAAATATTAGTGCATATTTGCCTCGTGTTTAATTATGAACTTCAAGCTTTTAAGTAGTAAAAGCATCTGCATACATCAGAGCAGTGTGCAAGCTACTCACCAGTTTCTTAGGTATTTGTATGAAAACATTTTGTAGGAAAACCTATGCCTATTGTTTTCTCCAAGCTCTGTTTACCCATTGTGCTCAAGAAATCATACCAGTTTGAAAAAACAAGACAACTCAATATTTGCACCTTTTATGTGCGTGCATGCAATGACCCTCTCCTCTCTATATCTTCAGTTCTCCCCTACACTGCCCGAAAAGCCCGTGGAAGTAAGCAGCCTTAGAAATCCCAGCTGAACCTTCAAGCATACACTGACTTGGGAGATCCAGAGCATTTCGACTCAACAGCCAGCTACCATGGGAGGACTAAGATTAACCAATTCTTAGGTGAAGTTTTAGAACATCTGAAGGGCCACCCTGCTTAATCACATACACATCATACACACACACGCGCTAAAGGAAAGTCCTGTTACGCTGAGCAGAGAAACAACCAACAGGAAATACTAATGGAATTATAACTATAAATCCTGCACAGATGGTATTTAGTCCCAAAATGTTATTTTTCTCTTCTGCAATAAAGCCTATATCTGATTTTTCCTTCATTGCTCCTCAAAATCTATGAACTCCCTGTTTCTTTCTACGTGAATCGCAACCATGCAATAGGACACCTCCATCTTAATTTGGGATGATGAAGCGTCCTTGTGCATAGTTGGCAATATTTTTAGCTCATTAAGGAGGCAGAAGAGTATAGTCCTTTCCTGCCTAACAGCATTTGCCACTTTCAAACCACATCATAGCAGAAGGAGGGGCAAGAAGCTATAGGAGGAAAGCAAACTTTACAACTGTCCTGTTTGCAGTTCAGATGCCTCTTCCATACTGCTCCACCTAAGGTGAGCAGCGTGTTTCTTGGCAATAAACTGTTGAGTAGTCAGCCTGTGCAACGGCTGGGTGAAGTAAGCTGGTGAGGACTACCGGCATCAGGCTGGCAGGTCAGCTCTGTGCTGAGCAGCATGTCCCACCTGACACAGGATGCCAGGGTGCCTTCAACTCCTGTGCATCAGACACTTCCTCCCTCCCCTCCTCTTTTTTTGGTGGGTCATCTCCTCCTGGTGTAAGGAAGAGACACTTTAGTATTGCCTTTCATTCTCTCGGTATTAGCTCTTTGCTGTTAGCTATAGGACAGCCATTGCTCTCAGGAAGCACAAGAGCAGACAGCATTTGAAGTCAGGAGTTATGAGAGGACGGTAGGTAAAACCATTTCCCTAAACAGCCAGCAAAACAGATTTCATCAGAGGTAAAAGATTTCAGAGTTTAAGAGATTTAGCAGAATCCAAAAGCAAGTCTGTAGGACAGATAAGGAAGCTGCTAGGAGACATAAATGAAATAAATTTAGATAATTCCCTTTCACCTGCCAGGAGGGAGAAACCTATAAAAAGAAAATATTGTAGAGCTTTAAAAGGTATTGTTAGGTTATATAATGGTTATAACCATCAACCATTTTCACATCTAATCCTCAACAAAACACACCATCTTTTTTCACAATTGCTAGCCCTTGATAACTGCACGCTCGCATATTTATTCAAACGACCGCACCGTACCCATCTCCCTTTTGCTGAACTCAGAGCTATTTGCTGACTTAGATCCATAGACTCCAGAAAATCTTTTCATTCAAGTGGTCTGTTTAGCATAATTAATTTAACATGCACTATCTACTTTTAGTCTGTATCGTTTAGTTGCTTACTGTTAAACCAGATGGAAGGCCCCGAGCCCCAAAACTTGTCTCCAGCCTTGTCAGCTTACCTAATAAAAGATTATACCTCTATCTACAGATTTCCCCCTATTACACGTTCAGAAAATGAAGCCTACAGCAACACTACTATTGTATCCCCACATGTGTTAACAATAATACTTTCTCAGTGACTGTAGCTTCTCGATGAAGAAACTATGTATAAATCAAATTTAAGTCTTCAGGATTCTTCTGTCACAAATGCAATGTTTTCCATAGGTTGGGTTCTTAAATATATTAAGTTAACTACACACTGATCTTGCCAACCTTTCTCAATTTCTGGACGGTAACCAACAGTCTATTTCTAATCTTGTTATGAAGTGGAGGGTCATAAAACCCATGACTGTATTGTTCTGAAAATTCACCATAGGCCTGAGGCACTAATCCACTGGTATATGAGATTAGGTTTCCCTTTTGCAATTGTTCATTTATACTTTTAACACTCCTTACAGAGCAAGGCCCTGAAATCCATTGTTAATTGCTTACATTTAGGGTTTCTTTCTCAGTGTGACACGAATCACTCTTGCTATCATAATGTGAGCAAAGAGGAAATGGCCATTACCTTGGTTTATAGGGAAACATTATTGTTCTGAGACTAGAAACCACAGACCTTTAAGCCTAGTAAACAGCCTTGATTTAGAAAAGAAATAGTAATAGATGTGCTATAGGTGACATTAGCTGAAGATAGTTTTGGTAGAAAGTTTAAGGAGGAGCAGGCAAGGAATAATGTCTTATTTCCACTTTCCTCTATTAACTGTTTCAATTAGCTGGGTAGAACAACTAGTGTATCCAGCTGCTATAAACCAGTGTATTTTATCTAGATCTCCAAAATGCAGTTAGCTGTTACACAGGTGACATATTGGTCTTACCAGAGGTCGGTGACGATACAAATTACCCGACTGCTTAGCTGTGGGCCTCAAGGCAAAGGAGCAGTGTTGAAATCACCAGCCAAAAAGAGAACAAGTGATCAGGCACGTAGATGACGATGCCTAAAAGACAGACCTACAGAAATGTCCTATTGGATACCTAAACCACAGGACAACGAAGTGACTTCTAACTTTCCCTTACTGGTCTAGTTAAAACAATACAAAGTTAAACTGTTCTCAAGAGAGATCACAGAATGGCTGAGGTCGGAAGGCACCTCTGGAGGTCATCTTGTCCAACCCCCCTGCTCAAGCAGGGCCACCTAGAGCCGATTGCCCAGGACCACGTCCAGGCAATTTTTGTAACATCTCCAAGGAGGGAGACTCCACCACATCCCTGGGCAACCTGTGCCAGTGCTTGGTCACTCTCACAGTCAAAAAGTGTTTCCTGCTGTTCAGAGGGAACCTCCTGTGATGAAGAGATGAGGAAAGCTCCATCCCTGCAGAGAAGGCTGGAATTATGGGCACTCAACAGTGTTGGGGGAGAGCCTGCTAAAAACAGGGGGATCACTTTTCTTGGATTAAAATGTGACAGATGCATGAGCAGCATTCTCTAGAATAAGGGCTATTTTGACAAAACATTTCTTCTAATGAATCATGCATTTTCTTCCTTCAAAGTGAGTTTGCTTATTTTCTGTAAATAAGGGAATTCAGCTATCAAACTCCAACCTGTTATTTAAAAATGACACTCATTTTAAGAATTTCAATACGACTTTGGTTTGGTGCCATTTGAAATAAAAATAGGTAGTATCCAGTTACTTAAAGTACCTTTGTACTATCCATGCCCTTATGTGTAAATATAATTTCCAACAATTTAATTTTTTAATGTCCATTGCATTCCAGAATACAGAGATAATATATTTTCTAGTGCATGCCTCAATAATCTCCGTGTGCTCATGGCCGACAAAGAAACATCCATAACGTTGCTCTTTCAATAATTAGAAGTTTTTAAAAGCTACAATTTGTCTGTAGCAGACTTTGATATATTACATAGATTAATTTCTACACAATTTCTCTCCCCAAACTGAATTTAATATTTTACAATGTCAAAAATATTAACTTTGGAAGGCTTTGAAGATATACTATTAAAGCTCAAATATTTGATGGTGATATAATTTATATTTTAAATATTCTTGAAGTTTCATTGATATTTTGAAAATAATCAGGCAGAAATGGACTGACACTTGCTTAGTAAATACTCTGCTTTTAAGTAAGCTAGTGTTAAGTAATCACCTGAAGTGCAAGACTGATACAGATGTGAATTACAGGTGATCAAGCTGTGTGTACGCACGTACAGGGAAAGAAGCTCCTCTGCTTTTCCGGCTTTCATGAGAAGTGTTTATATCAACAGGTTTCTGTTAATAGGTTCAACAGGAACACACACATAAAAAGCCCCTTATATCAACACAGCTACAAAGTTCTCAACCAGCTCTAGTTACAACACAGCGATATTAAACATTTGATTATAAATTGGAATTACAGGAAACAGAAGACAAATGCTTGAAAGCACTTTATAAGGGTAGGTAGGTCTTTGCATGTTAACACTGAAGCAGCCCCAAAATTTTCTTGGAACACTCATGAAAAAAGGCTAGGAAACCAGAACGTGGAAAAGGATACTTACTGAATACAGAACAGGAAATAAACATAAATAATCATACATTTTCATTAAGATTTTAACATACTGTATTTTTTTTCCCCCAAGGCTCAGTAAAAATCAATATTAGATCTTGAGAAAAAAAGGAAAATAAAGAGCTTAATAATGCCTTTGCCTGGAAAAAAAGAAAATTAAACAGCTGAAACTTGGGAAAAAAAAAGTGCTCAAAACTAGCCTAAAGTTGTTTTTACAATTTAATCTGAAGTCAAATTGCAACATGTTGCTTAGAAAGCATAAAAAAAAAAAGAGGTAAAAATTAAAATATTTCAGTTTATTTGAGATTCAGGAGATGCTTCCATAACTATAAATATGGAAATGCTAATTACTGCAGGACATTTAAATGAGGCTAGTGTAAAATGGTTCGTTCTTTCTCTAGGATGTAGCTTTGGTAAGTGCATCTGAACTTTCATTAAGTTCTATTTTTGTATCAAATT
Organism: Nyctibius grandis; assembly: GCF_013368605.1. NCBI lineage: Eukaryota > Metazoa > Chordata > Aves > Nyctibiiformes > Nyctibiidae > Nyctibius > Nyctibius grandis. The sequence goes on from NC_090663.1 coordinate 84,301,948, forward strand.
CCAGTTTGGAATTAGTGAACTCTGTGATGCTCCTTGAGAGTGCTGGTGTTACCAAAGCTCTCCGTACACCAAAAGAAGCTAACTGAGACAGATTTTAAACTAAGAGACAGGTGGAAGCAGAACGATTTCATCTTAGATTAATATTAACATTCTTTCAAATTATCAGTCCCTGGAAGTTTTAGAAAGGGTAGGTTTTAAAACTAATGTTATAAAAAAAGAGCCTTCTGAGAAAATATGCCCTTCTAGCCTGTTTTCTTCCCTTATCCCACCCTCCCCAAAAGATATATAGTTATTTTGAAGTTCCTGGAAGACCCAACTGGGAAGAGAAATCTTGTTAATCAGCTCTTCAGCACTCACCCTTTTAAAAGTTCTATGCTAAAAATACAAATGCATATTCAGAGACGGCCTCGATGTAACTATGAGGGTGACAGAGAAGGAGTTACAAAACAGAAATTAACATAAATGAGTAACAAACAAAATGTCCCAATAAAATAGAAACCCAAAAGATGTGTTTACGGGGAACAAATGCCTCCTCGCAACAGCTCAGGGAAAAGCCCTCGTTCTACAAAGGATAGATCAGGTATAAATGCAGCATCAGGCAGCCTCTGAGATCTTGGTCCCTAACAGACAGAAGCCAAGGAGCAGCAAGGGATTTCATATAGGAACTGTAAAATGGGTGTTATAAGCATAGCTACACTATAGCTACACAGGCATCCTATGCTAGAGCTGGGCATAATTTAAACCCAGGAGCATCCTTGAGAAGCCATATAGTCAGACATTATATGGGAACATGCCTATGCTTAAAGGCAGGTGTTTTAAAAGCACTTTGAAGAAGAAAAAATAATAGTTGAAGTGTCGTATGAGTTTTCAGTTTTGAGGGGGGTACACAGGACCAGTATTTCCTATCAGAGACACCGAGAGGTAGATTTCCTCTCCACATACTGCTCTCAGCATCCCAGTTCTAGACAGATATCAGCTGGCTTGAAAGTATCCAAAGAAGAAAAAACAAACACCACATTGGAGCTAATGAAATATACACAGGATTAATAAAGACAATAAAGAGTGAGAATAACAGTGCTGTTCAGAAGGATTTGAAGCATATAAAGACAGAAATTGCCAAGGGAAACAAGGGTTATACACTACAGCAATGACATGAAGACAGATCAAAGATAAATTTAAGCACGGTATCAGGAAAAACTGCATAGACAAGTTTCCCAAAGGAAAACGTGAAAGCTTTGTCACTTCAGTCACTTGAAAATTGTATGGAGAAAGCATATGAGCACGTACTGCTGGGAGAATCAGAGTGGCACAGACTGATACACAGCAGGTGACTTGGACTCCTTTCCATTCAGGGTCCTCAAGCAACACAAAAACCAACACAGGAGATAAATGGAAGTGCCCAGCCTGGACTTTTTTTTTTAAAATCAAGTTTGAGATGCTCCTTAGCAGAAGAATAAGGAGAGAGAAGGGTAAAGCTCATCCCCCTGGTGACAGAGTTCCTATAGCTTTAGATAAAATTAAATATAAATATAGAAATTGTCCTTATAAACTTTTAAATGAAATCTCAAATTTGGGATTAAGACACACTAAGCTTTTACCCAATTTTCTGCTAACGGTGATCTTTTCAGGCTCAGGTATGTCAAAATGGAGATATCAGCTTCTATCACAAACTAATTTGAGGCAGCATTTTCAGCGCTGTCTAGCACAGAGATTAGATAGCCCAGGCAATTTTTTATAACAGGTCCCAAGCTAGAGCAGTACGATTGCTCTTGGTGAGATTTATGGAAAGTCATTACTGATTAGTGTTACTGATTGACAACGATTAGTACTCCTGGAACGATAAGTCTTATTCTACAGCACACAGTTACAAAATATCAATTACAGTCAGGGAATGGGTGGTTTTACACTCATTTCTAGAGGAAAAAGTAAAGGTACATCATTCACTAGCATCCTGAAAAGCTGAAAGGAACATTTGTGAAACTTCATTGCTTCCACAAGATACCTGTATTTTACTTTCATATTTTTTCACTCTTACACATCTGCATAGACATGTAAAGTTGTTTACAAGAGTTAAACGCACCAGGCTAGAATTGCTATACTAATTATAACTATTCTCTGATTTTAGAAAGGCTGCCCATTTATCAAACATGAAATTATACATCATCATGTAGGAAGTGGTACCGGTCATAGACAGTGGCTAGCTAAACTGATCAGCTCCAGTATTTCCTCACTCTTCAATTAATGCCATTACAATTATAATGTCATTTCTTCGCAGTCTCTTTGCTGGTTCACTGAGCACACCTTATGCGCTCTGTGCGATAGCTGTACGGTAGGGAACAGGGCTTCCCAAGAACAGCTCATGGATCTGGTAAAATATGCATGATTTAGTTCTAGATCTCAGCAGAAATTAGCTGAAGAAGATACTTAAAATTAAAGTGGTCCTCAGCATCCCCCAGAGGTAAATACTTAGTCATCCATGGATTTAATTAGTAAAAAAATAATGTGTTTAGGAGCATTAAGCAGGTCTGAGATAGCCACGACAAATTTTCTGAGAAGTTCTGAATTTTTAATATGTGCATCACTTCTATCCTTTTGGAACAAGCCATGTTTTTTAAAACAAACTGAAAGAACATTTGCAAATAAATAATTTACTTTTTGTTTTGGACAGGAAAACAAGCAAACTAAATGTCGTTCAATAACAAGTCGTTCACATTCTGCTTCCAAAAGGCAGAGCACCTACGTACACAAATAGGAAATGGTGAACTGTGCTCTTCCTTGGAATAGAATAAAAATTTACTCCCTAGTCCCTGAACTTCTAAAAATGTGGATCTAAACCCTTCTTGCCAAAACTCTCTTCCAAGAAATAACAGAATAAATACAATCTATTTACACAAGGTGTTGCAAAAATGTGACTTTGCAAGATAAAACAAAAGGCACATTCGTTGTTTGTTCATCCTCTCAGAGCAAAACTGTAAGCCTGTAGGTTTACACACTGTGCTTCACCTTGCACATCCATTTTAGTTTAAAAAGTGCAATACTGGCAAAAAAATCTAATCAGGACTTGTTCTGCATTGATTTTCTTTTCTGTAAGGTCAGATATCATGTTTTGTGAACACAATTCTAATCCTGTCATGCAGATATACATAATTTTCTTGGTCTCCAAAAGAACTTCAGTGCAAGAACACCACCAGGAGGGCTGTGCCTACTTGCTGTCTTTCATAAAGGAAGTTATTTTTCAAAAGAGAAGATTTATGTTATTTATATTATCCATAGTCACATTTCCAACATATTTGCGCATTTCTAATAACTTGCTCAAGAATATAGTTTGCTTTTTCAACTGAAAGTGCCTTTACAAGCACTTCACACATCCTTACCCAGGACTTGTTTATTCCTTTCTACTCACTTTAGGGCCAGAATCCACTAAGTTACTGCACTTCTTACACACAATAGCACCAGATGGTCAGATTCCACTACAAAAAATAGTAGGTAGAAGCCCCTAACAATGATGAGACTATGGTAAAGAACACACATTTTTCTGTATATAAAGCCACGTGTGCTGAGATAGGAGCATAACTGAATTATCACCACTTTTAGAGAAACTTGTAACTGAAACAGTGTGGGTGCTTCAGCAAAGTCTGCTCATGATGCAGCATGAGATGGGAAAAGTCCATTTAGCCAAAGAACAAGCAAGACTAGAGAAAGTGAGACTGCCTGATTAAACAGAAAATTAAGTACGTAAGTGTCCAAATGTTCAAAGGTGACAGAATGGATAGAAGAGACTAGAAAATGATGATTTTTTTTTTTAAGGTCTGGTAAGAAAATAATCACTCAGTTGGGCCCAAAGCAGGCTTCCTTCAAGACAGAGGGAGCCGTTGGGTTTGTTGAGGCAATGAAGAACAAGAATGAACATTAATATGCACGTTAGCTCAGTTAAATTAAAAATATGCCAAAGTGCCGTGCAAGTGTTGCAGCTGCCGGCAGTGTGTATTCACAGGCTGAACTAGGACATATTCTGAGTGGTTCTGAGCAGATCCTCTTCACGTCGTGCTCTATCCCTGAGTGTTCAGGGGTCAGCTTTAGAAACTTCAGGACCAAAACTGCTGTGAATACACGTCCTGCACTGACACCAGCAGCTGAGGCTCACATGTCTAATTCTTTTGGATATTGGGTTTTCCCATGGCATTTCAAGCATGCAAAAAAAAAAAAGAAACTAAACTTACTTGCTTGTGCTCCCGTGCTTACAATTTAACCAAATTTTTGGTTCATGGTTCAAAAAACGTGGGTTAAAGGAAACATCACCTGTCTTTATTTTCCCATTTCAGCTGATATTGGGGCTGACAATGAATAGCTTTATAACCTTTTCTGATCATGTCTCACTTCTTTCATCCTTATACCAAAATACATATTTCATTTTGTAAGGCATTGTTGTAATTCCTTTTGGTTTTGACCTAGTCACACCCAGGTCACATATGAATCCCTAAACACCTTTCCCTGCTGCTTGGTAAAGTGGGTCCCTAATCAAAAGAACATGCAATCTCTAAACAGAAATCTTCCAAACAGAAAAGACAGCCAACATGTGAGCAGAAACACTTATCTCCTGGCTTGAGACAAAGACATTTTAGACTATGCTTTAAGGTGTTGAGAACTCTATCAAAGCCCAGGTTTCCTAAGCTTCAGAGAAGAGTTAATGCCAGACCAGCAATGCACATTCCTGTCCCTGCCTTGAGGAGTTCAAATGTTTCTCTTTCTTGTGTGCTCATGATTTTGTTACCATTAACATGTTGTTAGAATCTTTACACTGTTAGGCATTCACAACGCGTTAACTTTTGAAGGAACATTTTAAATACCCCACATGTTAGCATGGATTCAGTCTGTGCATCACCTAGCTCACGTAAGCAAAAGAAAAACCTTGACTCCTCTGGTTTGTTTGGTTTGCAACATGATTCAAGCCTTATCTGTTTATCCTTGCAATCTTCAGTGTTACACAGATGCACATGTACTATAGTGTCTTTGCTGTGATTTAGCTGTCTGCATATATGCAACCTGAAAAATGCTACATTCCCAGCAAAAAAAACTTTCTCATTGTGACACTAAAGGAGAAAAAGCCTCTAACAGGCTCCCAAGACACTCACGTAATTGAATTAATATCTATATCCAAGCTACAGCAACGTATGAGCTATGGTAAGTGGGAGCCAAACTCTGCGGCGGCATTGAAACTGGCCTGCGTGCCAGACCTTTCAAGGGGACCTTGCAGCAACCAAAATCTCACTCAGAGCAGCCAAAGGCTCTCTGCTCGCGGGCAGCACGGCTTTAGCAACACCTTCCCTAACCTGCAAATCCTGTCAGAGTCTGATCATGTACTGGAAAAGGCTTTCTAAGCCCCAGGATCACAAATTATTAGTAACGAAAGGAAAGTTTACAAGTTTGTTTTATAAATGATTTTTTTTTTAAAAACATAGTTGTCATCAACAGGAAGAGGAAATCTCTTGCTGGTAAAGAATAAGCTAAGATTTAATATGTCATTTTTCATGTAATAAATATGATTTTATTTTCAAAACAACTTTTTTTTATGCACACAGAAAGAAAACATTCAAGATTGGGCCAAAATTTCCAAATCCTCTTTTTCACAATTTTCCCCATCTTATATCACCTTAACTGCATGGCATGTTCATGATGGTGCAATAAAAGCCTACAGATTATCTGTAGCAGAGCTATTCACTGCAGTCCCCCAAGAGAGAGTTTCTGAGAACATTCCCTTGCAAAGTTTCACCATGGATCCCGACTTCGATTCCAACAGAATCTCAATAAATCAAAATAATTTGGTTAGCCTGTGGAAAGGGAAGAGCATTTATGTCAAAGTCTTACCCTCTGGACTTGTGTTGGTTCTGAAAGTCCAGTACATTTCTAACCTTTTTTTATTGTTTTCCAGAGTGTAGGCAGAGCATTTTCTCTCCCTGCAGCTTGTCACAGATGTATCTTCTCCCATATTGTGTGAGAAAGTCAGGTTACTATCATCAGATTCTAACAGTGACTGTTAAAATAGAAATCCATTCCGCCTATATCCCTCTTCCTAAGGAAGAGGAAAACATCAAGAAACATCCATCAGGAAGATTCAAAAAACAGAATAATGTCTGAGAAGTACAGACATTTTTTGCATATTGAAATGTATCTGCTTAATGCTTTTTCCAACAAATATCACAATTTCTGAAGTTGACAGATAACTAATTTTGTTCTTTGCCTGGCTGTGACATCCAGGTACTTAGCATGATTGCTCTCTCATCTGTTCGAAAAACATTACTTTGATTTTATGAAATTCAGTACGCAGAAATAAAAAACTAACCTGTAACAAACTTAGATCGCTTCTTTAGCATTTTTCCCATTTGATTACATATTTGGGATGAATCAGTAAAGCTTTTTGCAAACAACCTACAGACTTCAAGCATATGGGGTGTCTTTGAGGAAATGGTGCCAGGTATAGCCATATGTTGTGTTGCAATAGCAAATATATCACATACTCTGAGAAACTACCTGCCAGGACCGAGATTATTGATTTCTTTTCATTCCATTATCAGATCTGGTAACAGATTTAGCTCTTTATGAATGGTGGTTTAGAAAACCTAGAACAGCTTTAACCCTTAGGCATTGACTCTGCAGGGCAATCAAGCACCATATGCCCTCATTTTGAGAAATCAGTACTCTTAATTAATATCTTCCTTAAGACTAATGATATTTTATATCATAAAATAGCTTATTTCCTCATTTCCATTCATTCAATATTTCCTTTTCAAACAGTCTGCAGATATATGCAGTTCACTACCACCAAATGAAATCACCGTTGTAACTTCCCAGGTTCTCGTATTTTTGGATTCAGCAAAGCCAGAGTCCCGCCCTGCACGTCTTTATCTCCAGAATTTATGTTGCCCTTATCACCGTACCACCCTGAACTGTTCAGATGTTTCCAGCTCTATAACATTCTGTGAAGTGAGGAAGTAAACCATCTGTTTCATGGCTGGATCAGTACATCATAAATTCCATTAAGTGATTTACCCAGGGTTGTGAGAGACGCACAACTGAGGCACAAACTGATCCCCTGGCTCCCATTGCAGCGTGAGCTTCTATTAGAATCATATCTTGTCTTCTCAGCCAGCCCCAGCTCCATTTCCCTAACCATGAATAGGTCATCGATTTGAAGAATAACCCATATACTCAGGCTCTCATAACTTCTTAAGAGTACATCCACAGATCAAAGTCACAGACTGCTGAAATTCATAGGTCCTGCCAAGTCATTGATACCCTCATTTCCACCAGGCCTCGAATGTTCTTTATCATCTTCTTCTGGGCAATCCTTTTTTCCCCCTCACATCTACTAGCACTTTCATGCTCTAAACTAGGTGCGTTCCTTTCCCGTTGTTCCTCAATTACTGACTGGATTAGCCCTTCATGTTAATCCCTTCCTTACCATTCAGACCGTATAAACACTAATATGACTCTAAATACAGCTTCTTGGATTTATTGCAAACAGAAGTCGAGGACTTCATTTGATAGGGCTGCCATAGGTCAGGTTTTCTTCCTGGAACTACAGCAAAACTGATGAATTATGTTATCTACAAATTTGACCTCATATATTTCAGCAAAGGCCTACAACAAGGATATTTTTACCCTATCTATCTTTTTATCATTTGTAGTTCAGGTAGGAAAGGAGACTTCTATAACTTTTGTTCATAAAGGACCAACTTTTGGGTGGGATGTCAGCCTGTGGGCTGCCTAACAGATCTGTCTGCAATACCTTTATCTTCTATAGGATGCTGACTGTTAAAAAATCCCTTTGAAGTCTGTATACAAACACTTTAGAGGCCAGAAATTACACTTTAGGTAGCCCAGATTAAAACCAAGAGAACCTATGTGAGTTTCTACTTACATCTACTTCTGGGTGATTTTTTTTTTCTTTAAAGCCTGAATATAACAATTAAGTAATTGTTTCCTCTTGACATGCATTGCCATTCAAACAAAATATTGAACTGTGAATACATTCCTAGCAGGTATATTAAACATGAAATAATAATTCCTCTTGATTCTTCATTCAATTTGCAGTCTAGTAACCTGTAGTTCAACACTAAGCAATATCTAGTTCACAAAAAAACATGAATCTTGAACAACTGCCTTCCAGACAATGCAAGCTGTCTTTCACTTTATTTCATTGATATTTCAGTTATACTGCAACAGGCAAACAAAATTTGGAAACATCGTAAGAATATCACGCTATCTGTAAATAAACCATTCCAGTCAACAGACTGCTATTCACAGGGTTCTGTAAGCAGCACTAATTAGCGTCAGATAATTAAATAATTTATTATTCCTCTAGCAACTGTACTAAAATGGTCTTACACAGAGTGCACACATATGCAGGAAGATGTATTTTATGCTGGCTTGCAGCCCTGAGATATTTTAGGAAGGATAGAAGTCATGAGCCCTTGCCTTTCAGAGCAATAGACTGAAAAAGAAAAGGCACACAGTGGAAAGTAGAAAGAGAATATCTCTAAAATATTCAGTTCTTCATTTAAATTGGACTATATTTCTTTTTTTTTATTTCTACTATCCATTGGTGAAAGTTTCCCTTAAGAGTTGATCAGACAAATCTTATTCACTCAAAGCAGATTCATGAAATCAGTGGGGCTCGTTTTGGAGAATGGAATTCCTTGTGTAAATACCACCTTACGGAATACGCTCATTGAAGTATTTATGCAAATTTCTAGATGTTTTCTTTCTTCCAAACACATTAATGCATCACCCTGACAAGCCCTTTATTTGTTTGTATTCACTCACAACCCCTTGCACACTTTACAATTTTTGAGCTGTTCTAAGTCAAGTGGATGTTTATTTTCCAAATTGTTTTCATTAACAGAAACGTTAATGAAAAATAGTGTAGTTGTTTCTGTTGAAAAATATAGAACTAATTATATGGGGGTAAGGTTACTCATTGCTTCTTATCTTAACGGAGGACAAAAAACAGGCCTAGAGACATGAATTCACGCATTGTTCCTGTGGGATGCACAGCTCTACGACACAGCTCTGTTTGCTAGAATATATTAATAAAATAAGCACAAAAATATTAAAGTCCACAAAGATTTAAGTTACTCCTAGTGTATTTTTCAATGTGATATTTAAGTTGGAGTCTTTACTTTCTAAAAAAAACCTTAAACTCTTCTACAAACCAGGAATTTTATAAGCTAATACCATTATTGCTATCATTCCAAAATTGCTTAAATTTCAAAGTATGAAATGCTACAAATTGCAACAAATTGCATATTTCTTTTCATGAATACATTTCATTTAGCAAGCAGACTATTTTCAATAGAACACACCTACCCGGCTGAGATATGCAATTAAGTTAAAACACATGGAATTTCCTGCCTGAAGTGCTTCATAATTAGCAGCAATAGTAAAAATGGAGATAAAGAGAACCAAGGGAGTTTATTTACCTGCTATATTTTTGTTTGTAGTTGCTTGCATCGCATAATAAGCTTTTAAGGTATATTCAAAAGAATGACCAAAATGATTTTAGGAAAGGAGCTACACTATGCATTACCATCCAAGGAACTGCAAAAACCTGAATCCCAACTGCTTAGTTCCTCCCAGACTTAGAGATTATCTCCTGAACAGCTGCAAACACAGTGATGGAGTAGTCAAGTGTCCGCAAGGCTGGACAGAAGAAAACGGCTGCAATTAGTTTCAGTGCTGCGCTCATAGCACTATTAATCATGTATCCAGCCAGGAACATCTACTGCTGTTAGTTGAAGTCCATTGGCAAGACACCTGGGCAGATCATTAACAGGAGTGTCTGGGCAAAACCACAGAGCTGACAAAGCTTCTCTCCAACATCTGTACTATACTTTTAAAAATAGTTAAGAGGTATAGTTTTAATAACTGCACCCCTGAAGAAAAGCAAGGGGCACTACTACTTTCTCCCTGTGCATCTAATGCCTTTTATAACTCGTTCCAGTTTTCAGTACAGACAGCTGGATGTTATTACAGTGCAAATAATACCCCCAATAATTAATCATAGTTACTAAAGCATAATAAACCTTGTTTTGTGACATCAATTATGTCTTTGGACACAACGACGAGTAGGTTAAAATAACAGACACGTATGGGTAGATATTAGTTGCAGCAACTGCCAGTGACCTCATATACAGCATGACCCAATTTGGAAGATATTAATAGTCAAACTATTCATTATAATTGCGGTCTGGAAACTATTTGCACTTTTAACATTAAGCTACATCTGTTTTTTCAAAAATAAGCATTAATCATCAAGACAATGCAAGAAAAGATCCTATTTCATTAGAGTCACGTAAACATAGTCGAAATCTAAAGATTAATTCTGGAATCACGATGCAGAAACAAGATAAACCTTATTTTCCATATTTGTCACACAACAGGTGACAAAGCACAATGGCAAAGAAAGACGAGACATGACATCAGAACATTTACTTCTTCAGTCAGACTCGGTCATTCCAAAGAAATCCAAACCATGCTGCTACGAAACAGAGCTCTCCAGTTTAAAAGTGTATACAGAGACATTCTGACTACCTGTGAGGAAACCACGTTCTTCTGCAAAACACCAGAACCTTGATTTTGGAAAGCAGGATCCAAAGAAATTGGGGATTATCTCCCACTGTCTTCTTCTTGTTGCAAGATACCGAGGAAGAGCATAGAAACTATTTGCTTCCATGCCAGTAACATACTTTTTTATTAAGTTAGATGTTTCATTGTTGAATATCTCGGGAACACCAAGGAAAATGTGCCTTTGGCATGCCTCCTCTATGTCAGATATGATAATATTCAACCATGCAGCCCCATGCCGAGGCTGGGGAAGGCTAACAGTTACATGCCATAGCTACAACTCTCTCTATGCAGTCAGCAGGATGCTGCAGCTCGCTGTTGTTGCCGGGACAATCCAAAAGTTACCATTAAAAGGGAAGCACAGCTGTTGACAAAAAGCCACTTTTCTCTGAATGTAGAAGTGGCTTAATTAGACAGCCTTAAGGTATTTTATAAACTACTTAATTTAATCACACCAGTAGTAGACCAGCAGGTGTTAGCCCTGAATTAAACCAGATGCTGGCCTGAAATCCAAAAGTTTTCCCTAGTGTATTCAAACTTAAAATTGCAAAAATGTAACTTATAAGTATTTCTGTATGGCCTTTAGTTCAAACAATTAAGAAATTTCTTTAATGATAATGATTTGCTGCAGAATAATGCACAGATGCTGCTTGTGTCGGGCAGTTGTGTGTGACAATGTCTCTTTTAAACATATAGAGGCTTTTTTCAGATCAGAAAAATCGTGAATACTCCTACAGAAAGATGAATGTGTAAGGTAGCGGTACAGACAGATGATTTCCTTTTCTGCTCTAAAGTAGTCAAATTTATATAATAGTAGGACAATTGCATATCCTTTGCATATCATTTTAATACATTAACCCACCCTGCCCTTCTCAGAGAACGTGATAAAAATCATAGTGGAGTCTTCACCTCTTCACAATGCTCCCCTTCGCCATCTAAGAGGTTAAGATATAAGGAGAAGTTGCTAACTTACTCATTTTATACACCCTGTAAGATGGTCTAAACTGTCTTCTGTGAGCAGACACAGGCTTGTACTAACTGTGCTCTGCACAGTTGCTGATCATTCTGCTCGTACTCAGCATTGATCAGCAACCACAAGACAGCAGCCTGTGCCCTGCCAAGCCAACAATGATAACCCTTCCTCCTAGCCAAGGTCAGCTTCCACCAGAAAGCAGCAATGCCTGCTTACGGTATTTTCAGTGTTTAAAAAAAAAAAAAATCCAAAGACCAAACTCCATCCTAGCATTGGATGTATCCTTCATCATAATGTTGTTACATTTCATTTTCACTTTACAATGAAAAATTCAGAATCCGTTAAACTACCTGACCACCAAAGCACACATTTATGTTTCTAAGCTTGAAGCCAGCCATTGACAAACTAGCAATTAGTAGACTATAAAATAGTAAGGTAGGATGACATATTTACCTCTCAAATTTATACTAGATTTCTTTTTCCCCAAAAAAGTTTGCTGCATAGATGTTGGTTTAAGTTCATATTTAAAGCCCTACTGGTAAGAACTGATGCCTTCAGAGATCCCTCCATCCTGATTCTCTGGCCCTACACTAGCAAGAATAATGAAAACTTCCATCCCATGTCTTGCCTCTGAGAACGTCAGCCCTGATACTAGCAAGAAATCAAAGCCTGCTTCAAAGTCTCTCCTCATGCTAGGCAATACTTTCTGCAAGTATAAATTAATGCAGGTTTCAGTGACAGTTTTTCAAATCACATCAGCTGCCTATCTATCCCTGCTGTCTTCCTTACCTCAAAATGTGCCTTGTACCTTTTGGAGGGGATACAAGATTCTCTGTACAACTAAACTAGATCCAGAAACTGTGACATGGCAATTGAGAAAGTGATGGAGAGGGTAAACAAGACAAGGTGATTCACCATCTGTTCTCTGGGAAGGAACTGGCTATGCTGCTCACCGCCACAGCTGCTTTTTCCCAGCAGAGAGCTTAGAGCACCCGCAGCCTAACCTGGGCAAGCCAATTCATTCATTCACAGCTTGATATCAAGGGCATGGATTATCTCATAGGATAGCTGTTGCCCATTAACTTTCCATTGTGTTGTTTCATCAAAAAGCAAGAATAAAACAAGTGGCACCTACATGCTTCAGCGACAAGTGGATATCAATTAGAAGATCATTTCTGCCTATGCAAAAGCTGCAGGCAAAGCAACAACCACCGCCCCACTCAAGTCAATGGTCATTTGCCAATAACTTCAGTAGGATCCAGATTTCATCCATAACATTTTATTTGTATCTGGAAAGGTTAAAAAAAAAGAAAACACAACCACAAAAAATAGCCCCGAAACCCACTTAAGAACAAACTAGCTATTTGCATGGATTGAAGAACAGGGCAGGATTGTTGGAGTGATGCTTACGAATCAAGCGACAAACTGCTGAAATAAAAAGTTTCTTTTACATTCTATGCTTACATGCAAGATATGTAAGAAATATACAAAGGCACTGGGAAATCGCTGTCAATAATATCTAACAATTTTATTACATTTCCATTTGGTTTTGGCTGCAGCTCAAGAAGAACCCTTTCCCCTCTGAGGTAAGAGAGATTGTTGTCTTAATATAATTTTTGCAATCATTTATACTATGATTCACGACCTTACCCCCAACCTCTTCAACTGTGACCTATGTCCTTGCTGAAAACGTGAAATCTTGAAGACGCAGCCGCCTGATACATCTATTAATAGACATTTATAATGCATTACCTTTGCTCCAGGCAGTACCTCTCCAACACGGACACCAGCAGGTGGCAGCAAGAGATGCAACTGCAGATCCAGGGTTTGCTGCTTGCTTGAGATGAACGCCTTCACCATCTTCTAGCACTCAGCAATAAGTGAGGATCATCATCTTGCATAGAACTGCCCCTGAGAAACGTATTTCAACAGAGATCATACAGCTAAAACCACCTAACATTACAAATCCTGACCTGCTTTGCTGAAGAAACCGTTGTGGGAATGCTAATTGTTCACATAATGATAAAAACCAAATATATGTTTTTAATGCAAAGATATCTAGAAGGCATATCTTCAAAAACATCCTAGTAATATGCAGTTGATGCTTAGGGTTCTAAAAGTATTTTGGTGACTGTTTTCAACATTGAAGTTTTGCAAGAGGCTTGACTACTGCTTCAATGCAAACTCTGGGAATGTAGAGGAATTTCTTCCTCTAACACAATTCTGGCCATGTACCCCAAGAACATATTCCAACCAATACCTTACTATAGGAAAGGCATCAACCACTTTTCATTTTTTCCTTACATTTTAGTAAATAAAAACAAAGTGTGATCCCTACTCTTTTTATTAAAGCAAAAGACTTCCAGATTTATCAGGGGATGATTCAGAACAGAGAAACATGAACAAAGAAATGAGACAACGGTGCCACGTAAAGCACCTAAACATCAAGAAAGCATGTTGAGACACGCAAAACTATCATCAGTTTGTTTTTTTTTTCCCTAATTTCATCGCTCCCAGTTCATCTTTTTCACTTTTTTTTTTCATTCTACTTGGAGGCGTCCAGTCTTTTCACCTGCTGGAAAGGAGCCCAGAACACCAACACTGTCCAGTGACTTCTGTTGTGAAGAGCAGGGAGCTAAAACTGAGATGGTACCTCAAAGGTTGTGTGGCTCTGACTATGAAAAGCTTCCATGTGAACACACCAATCAAAATCTGGTCTTCTAAAATGACATTCATGCGTATCTCCTAAAGCTGTCTCACAAATAATGGTTTAAGTAAGTCTAAGAAGGTAGATGAAAACTAAAGCATTTAAGGAAAACAAGTAATTAATTTAGACGACTGGAAATCAGGAGCTTTTGCTCACCCAGAATATAGAAGACTCTTGGAAATGTTTTACATGGTAGATTCTGTGCAAACATTTCTAAGTATTTAGAGAAAGAATAGGAATAAACTAAAGGTTGTTGAGGAATGGGAGCCCAGTCCTGAAATACGTTGATCATGTACAATTCGTATTAACCAGCTCAGTGTCAGCAAATACAGTTTAGTAACTTCAAGTTTAGACAGTGGTTGAGCAGACAGAAGACAGCAAAGAGGAAGACATCTCCATTTTTTCCCCCAAAACCTAGTAAAAATGAGGTCTGACTAGACCACGTTATTTTTAAAATATTACTGCTTAGATAACCACTGAACCTTATTAGATTATAAACCTAAAATATGAGAGCTCTCTGTCAAAGGCTCTGAGAAATTAATCCAATTTATAAAATTTTCTGAAAAGAATGGTAAACAGACAGAGAATTACAGAAAAGCAGATGACATTCTTTGGTATTGGAGAACCATTAATTCCAGTTCAAGCAGCAGCAGAGGATTCCTACAACATATACTACTACTTTTACATACAGTAATACATAAATATGATGCTATTAGTTATAATCAGTTGTAGAAATGTTACCAAAGATGATTCTCTCTCAGCTGAGGTTTTCCCTTGCCTTTTTAACCTTACCAGTGTTCCGAGTACCAATACATCTAATTCACACTGATTGATATTTTTTCCCCATTTTTATTGTTTTTCTCAAATATTACACTATATTTTCCTTTCAGCTTTTTCCACCTTTCACAGCTATGAGGCTTCCTGTTCATGTAACACATTCCTCTTAAGTCCAACCTATACCAGGATTTTTGTTATCTACATTTTTTATTTGAACCAATTTTACTTGGAATTTCCCTCCAATTTATTTTTGTATGTGCTGTAATAAGCCTTAACTAAATGGAGTTTGTTGCTTTCAGTGTTTCTTAATATCAGACTTAGCAAATTTGGCATTCATTCACATGGGTGATAATTCTGTTTCCAGACATCATCTATACCAAACTTTTATGCTAACTGTCCATAACTGTCATGAAAAAAAACAAATAGTATTTATGGATTATTTTTTTCTTCCTTTCTATCATTCAAAAGAGTGTTTTTTGTAGTAATTCAAAAATTTTAGTAAATGACATTTGAGTTACAACAGTAGGAAAAAAGGATACTGCCATCAAAAGTTAGCTCAGAAAACCATTAAAAACATATCAAACCCAGGAAGAAAATACAAATTATAATTCAAAGATGCTTCTGGTTTTCCAGAGAATTATAACTGCCACTTTTAGTTTCTTCTAGCTCAAAAGTGTTCAGAGCAAAAAACAGCCCAAAACAAGTCTGAAAAAAATTTCTGCTTTGCTAGAACTTACATATTTGGGTTCAATTAAAATTTAATTCAATTTTAAACTGATATTCCATATCACCTTTTCATATAGTGCGTTTCTTCATAAGAAATTTGTTGCTCTCTTGCAAGGCAAAAAAAACCCCACAACTGATTGACTTATGCTGCAAAATCTATCAGTCAAAATGCCCTCTCCTGTCAGGGAATCAAGTTTTCTATCAGTGTGATATAAATAACTGTCATGCTGAGGAATAAATAACAGAAACTACATTCACATAGGTATTTAGATACCCTAGTGATAAAATTCTCTATAATATGATGTGAAATTTTATATAACACTGGAAAGAGGTCACAAGTGAAAACAGACTTTCAGTCCTTCATTTACACATCGGGTTGTATTCCAGTCGCCTGCTAGTAACTACAAAGAGGCCATAACTGAAATTTGGATGTGAACCATGTTTAAATGAATGGCTGTTGAAAGCTGGAGCTGTTCAACTCCACCCCCATATCCCCCAAAATACTCTAGCAGCTGCAGTAGAACTATATTCAGAATATAATAAACAGAATTTTTCAACACCGGTATAAGTATAACAATAAAATTATGAATTGTGAAAGGGTTTGCATTTGTCTGTTTTGACTTACTGTCATTAACAAGGCACAAAATGGAACTGGAAAGTTGCATAAAAATGATTCCCAAAGGGTCTTTCATGTTGAAATCTTATGCCATATACCCTTGTACAAAATAAACGGACTCATTGTGCATTATTCATTATTATACTTTTTTCACTTTCTCTGTATACTTTAAATGACAACACAAAGTTGGCCCTCATGTGTTCTCATCAGAAAAATCTCTTAAGCCATTGCAATCTGTTGTCACTTGCAGCAACGGCATTTTCTGCATCCTTTCTGATGGAGTTACGAGCTCTGCAGAATTAGAGATCTGTTTGCTTGTTGCAATAGATGATTGTGAAGCAGGATAGAGCAGAACTGCGACATCCATCAAAACGCAGCAGCTGTCCTAACAATTCCCTGTTTCTTCACTTCTGACCATTCTACTAATCATGGAAGGCATTATGGGCTAGTAATGAGGGGCTCTGGCTTGGAAACTGAAAGAACTGGGTCGCAAAACTTCGCTCTGTCACTAGCATGCGGTGTGATTCTGTGCAAATCAGTTAATCCTTTTTCTCCCCAACCTCTGTCTATTTAGATGGAAAGTGCTTTGTGTCACTGTCTCTCAGCATTGATACCATCTTAACTCTGTTGAATTACATGGAAAATACCTTACATGGACTTCAGCAGAGTCAGATTTTTCACACTGTTGATACAGTGCTTAGGACAAAAAAAATCCCTACATCACCTGGGGTTAGGATAAAATATGGGTGCTGCAGTAGGAAAACACTACTGTATTTAAGAAGAAATGTCTTACAAGGAATCTGGAAATAGTAAGAAAGAACACTCAAGCTTTTAATCGCAGATAAAGCTCTACTCTCTCGGTAAAGTTTGGTGACTGCATCAGTGAAACACAGCTGCCAAGATTTTGTCAACTTCAGCAGCACTGTAAGTTAGGATTTAATGATGGTGCTGTGGCTGGAACTATTTTTCTAGATGTGAAAGTACCTAGCTGCAGTGTTAGCAACAAGGACTTTTTCCTTGTGGGGGATATAATGGAGTTGCATGGTGGGAATGATGGTAAACTACATCCAACGACCAAAACCTAAATCATGTCATTGTTGATCTGGGACATTTGCAAGATCAGCCTCCTTAAATGAGTCTACATCCTTGGTTCTAACAACAGAGCTCATAATTAAGGTCAGTCCCTTTCAATACATTAACACTCTAATCAGCTGGGAAAACTGTATCATATGTCAACTGTCTTTCATCCTAGAATAAACTCAAAACTTACTATAAACCAACACTCTAGTAAACGGTACGCACTGGAAGAAATGGCTCATTTGAACCCTACTGAATTGTTGTAGTCTCATTTCAAGAGATATTGAAAGAAGTTAACTCTGAAGCTACTCCTAAGCAAAAAACCCATCAGTCCTCTGGACTGCTGAAATAATACAGCTGAATAGGATTAATGTGGGATTTTTTTTTTTTGTATTTTTTTTTTTTCATTTCGAAGTGGATATTTCCAAGAGAAAACATTGTCATGAAATGTTCCAGCTTTGACAACATCTGCATTCCGCAAAAGAAAATGTCTGTCAAAATTTTCCAATCACCTCTACTTCATAGTTTTTGGTAAATTCTATGTATAGATCTGAGTCTTCTTAGCAGTTATTTTCACTGAAAATCTTATTCCCTGATTAGACAGGCAGAATCAAAACACAATAACATTGTTAGAAATTAGTATAATGCAATCAGCTGAAAACCAACCTGACCTATCCTGCCGACTGGAATCTCTATAGCATGTATTCTGTAATGAGAGACCTTTGCAGAAAGGATACAGCCTATTACATAAAGATTGAGGAGGGTCTGTAAAACTTTGGTTCTTATTTTTAATATATAAAAGGAGACCTTCTGATGCTGATCTGCATGAATGTCAGAACTTAAAACAGAGCGATACGCAAGGGAATAAACAGTGAAAAGAAAGTGATGATAGTAATAAGGCTTATTGGAGACAGATGTTTCTAATGCTGAGAATTTCCCTTCTTTCTCCCTCCTCAGCTATTCTGGTACGACACATTCATGCACAAGAAAATTTGGGTGGAAAAGGAATCCTCTACGATACCTTTAAAACGCTGCCCTTGTAAAACAGCAAGTGAACAGTGGAATTAGCCCCCATAACCATTGAAGCCTACAGCAAGAGACCCTGGGACAACCGTAACTTGCCTGGTTTTCCCCAACTAGAAGTGAACCAGAATGGATAAGCCTAAAGGAGGAAATAAGAGCATAAAACTCTCTGGTGTTGTGATCGATCTCCCAAATGTTCTTTTTCCTTTGTCTATAATGCTATTTTGACTTCTGAAGCTGTTGTCACAGGTTTTCAGAGGAAAAGGGCACAGTTTTTTAGGTATATGTTTTTTAATGCTGTTAGAGAAAATGGTAGAGAGGAGAACATTTTAGAAGTGTCAAAAGCAATTTATTTAGATATTTTTTTCTAAGGGAGATGCTTCATCTGGAAGTGACAAAATGCTGCATTTATGACGTTTACTATTAAAACCTTGATTTTTGTTTCAAACCAACATATTGTCATTGAAAACAGTCCTAACTTTTAAAAAAGAAAATTATTTAAAAGTATGTGAAAATTTAAAAGACCATTTTGAACACTATGAAGTGTTTGACCTTAAGTAACATTCATGGATTTTCTTGTTTTGTTCTATTCCTTTTCTGCAAAGGCATTAACATTTACTTTTCCTCAGCCCAGTCTTATTCCTTTGACTTAACCAGAAAGCGTGTTATTTGTTCAGCACTGTTATCATGTAACACACTGATTTGTGTTATGTAGGTGATTCTTGGACAAATATTTGCTGAAGATGCAATTAAAAAAAAAATCCTTGTTGTTTCTGTACACATTAGAGCAGTAGTTCCTTTAGCTCTGGATTTTGGACAATCTGTCACACAAGAAAGGGTTTACAGGCTCAGACACCCTCACGTTAGTCCTTTGGAGGCCTGAGGCAAGCTTATTGCCTTGCCAAGTCTCTCAAAAGCACGGATGTGTTTGCCTTAAGATGCCAAATACCATGAACTCCCCAGCATAGAATTATAATTTTATTCTATGAAATACACTATGCTCAACTTTCAGAATAAGGGAAAAGAGCGACAGACAAGATAGTTTGCTATGAAAATACTTAAAATACATTTTTATCCCTGTTTTCAAATTTCCCCTATCAATGATACCAAAGAACTCATAACACAGGTAATACCTAAAGCATGTTGACTTTGATTTTTTTCCCTGACGTCAATAACAAGACATATGAAAAAAAATAAACACATCCACTGTACGATTTCTACATTTCACCTCTTTCCTTATATTTTGACTGTTCCTTGACAATCTC
The DNA here is from genome assembly GCF_013368605.1 of Nyctibius grandis. NCBI lineage: Eukaryota > Metazoa > Chordata > Aves > Nyctibiiformes > Nyctibiidae > Nyctibius > Nyctibius grandis. The sequence continues at coordinate 84,321,735 of NC_090663.1, forward strand.
AACTCGCTTCTTTTCTCAGGTAATCATAGAATAAACTGAACCCTTGATCCACTCTCCTGGGTAGGACGTTCAACTGCCCTTTTACCTGTGCTGCTCGCATTCAGCAGTAGCACAGCCAATATGAAGAGCCTAGCAGATACAGGAAAAGCTCTCTGAACCTGACTGCAAAAATGAGGAATATCAGTTAGTGGTTAAAGCTGTGCTAGTTCTTATTTTTCTTTCAGGATGAAGCTGTAGGGGAAGCCTCAGGGATGCTGGATTTGAAGGAAAGGAGAAGATGACATAGAAAGATTATTTACTGCACAGTGGGAAGAATACATTTACGAAAGAGCTTGTTTCCAGATAAGTATATACTGAAAACACTTATGTAAATACTCACAGTTTTTACAAAAAAAAGATCTTTAAAGGTTTTCAAAATACAAATTCTGCATTGAAATGGCAATTTCAATTTCAGATCATCAGTTATCGGATATACTACCTAAAGAAAACTATTCAATATTACATGACTTACTATGACGAACAGCACAAATGTTAGCAGAGAGACTAAAATGTACAGTTACTTTCAGCTAGTTATGTCAGAATGCAATTTAAAGTTGTATTTTCAAATTATAATGGCAGAGGCTTTTTTAAACTGTAAAATTCCTGTTTTCCAGTTTCAAATTTCGCATGTTTTAAAAATATTAAACGCTCTTATATACATGGTGTTCAACGGTTTGGGGGGGTTTCTAGCCTTGGAAACTTCTCTAGTCAAGGCTCCATAGCATGGGTGTTTTTTTGGGTGGATTTTGGGAGGGTTTTTTTAAGGACTATACAGAACTAGAGGCACTGTTAAGATAGTAATGCGATCTAATCAGTAGAATAGTTTAATCCCTTTTGAGCTGTAGAGCCTACGTGGGCCAAATTATTTCTGCTCTTGCACTTGACACACCACTTGCAATTTGCAGAAAATGGAAACTGTATTCTTTTGTTCAGCGTGAAAAAACTTATAAAGGAAAAAAGGGCAAATCGAGCAGAATCTACTTTAAAAAGGCTGGCAGATAAATTTGTAGCAGTGGGTTTAAAATTTGAGCCTAGATTCACATCCAATTTAATAGAAATTTGTAGAGATGAAATTGCTGTTTGATTATTGTCATAAGGGGGCAAAGAAAGAGCAAAATATTCATATAATTAGTAATTTTCTAAGCAGAATTATCACTAGTACACACTCGTGTCCTGCATATTAGAAATTCTCGCCTTGTCAGAAAATGAAGCACCTTTGTTGATAATTTCTAACTTCATTATCAGTTGTCATTTGTAAAAAGGTGCACACAGTATTTATGGAGATTAATGTTTCTCTGCCCCTAGTTTAGTTTGAGGAAGAGAGTTAGATGAACTTAAGAAATTTACACACCTTGAGCCCAACCATTTGGCATTAATTTAAAGCAGAGGCATCACATGAGTTTAATTAAAAGCCTTTCCTGCCCTATTTGCCAAGCAATTAGCTACAGCAGACATGGGAGATTGAGCAAGGATTTCAGAGCTTCTGCAGTGCTCACAGTAGCAGGGTTTATGGTTAGTATGCGAAGTCATAGCTTCATACTCAGTGTATTGGTTGAGCTAACACTCGTTTAGCACTTTCCTTCTCCTTCCCTTCTGTCTGCCTTTGTTCCCTACCTCTTAAATAAAAACAGGACCAGGAGAGGCAGAGGTGACTTCCTACAGTCTGTCTCAATACTTGTTTCATACATAAGAAAAATGCAATTTAAGTGGCTCCATGTGAAAACTAGTTTAGCAGTATTGAGAAAAACAGAAGATGGACATGGCTGAATTCAGCCTTAACTACTTGGCTTCGATCCCTACACCACATCATAAAAGTCAAAGAGGTGGAGCGTGTTCCTGGATAAGGTATTGATGCTTCGAGCTCACTCCCACCTTACTAAACTCAGAGACATTTAGCCACAGACTCATTAGGACCAGAATCACGTGTGATAGCTAAGGTGGTTTAATTATTTACAGACAATTCCTTGGCTGAAGATGTTATTAAAATCTTAAGCCCATTAAAATCTTAAGCTCAAAATACACACATGCTTTTTGTGTATTTGTTCATTACTAAAGTATGAAGGCTCTGCTCTCATTGCAATAACTTTCATCTTCATCTGATTTTTTCTCAGTCTGCTCTAAATAATCCGTTAGCATAGAAAAAGTTTTTAAAAATACATCCATTTAATATCAGAGTATTAAAACATCACTGGGTCATAATTTTATGCTTATGCTATATGCACAGCTTCAGGCTTGCCACTAAAAGCTCAGAATTGCAAACCATTATAATTGCAAAGCAAGTACAGAATTGCAAATGAGTGAGGAGTTTCAAAACAGAATGGTTGAAATCATAATGATGTTGATCCACTCACATCCAGTGTCATTCAAATAAATGTTCATTTTCCTTAGAAAATCCTATTCAGTTTTCAAAAGTAAAATTTTCCTTCAACATATATTATTTGTCCTTTACATTATGCTCAACAATTAGGGTTTTTTTTGTTCAATCAAAGCATACAAAGTTTGTATGATATTTGTATGGTAACAAAAGTTTTGGCTTGGGATTCAGACAGAAGTCTGGCGTTAGCAGTAAGTTTAAGACTTCTGTTGCAGATGAAAGGATGAACAAGGCAGAATTTGGATCAGTTTGCATCAAGTGTTCTCCATATGTAAATCTTTACTAATTGTATTTCTGCTAAAAGGAGGCTTCAGGTAATCATAAGTATGGAAAAAATGCGTATATAAATTTCAAGTGTTGAAATTCCTTTTTTTTTTCTTCTCATATTTAAGGTAGTCATTCACTGTTGGGCTCCAATTTCCACCTAAATCAATAGAAACGCTCTCCTTTCTTTCAGTGTGCCTTAAAGAAGATCATCCCTAGCACATTTGTTAGGGTCACTTACGCACCCACCTCCTGTTGATTTCCCTGGCAGCTACAGAACTGCAAAGGTATAAGAATCTGGGACATAGTGACTAAGGACCAAATACAAATTATTTTATTTTAGAGGAAATTCATGCCTTGATCCAAGCAAGCAGTAGATACTGTGGGTCAGCTTTCTGACAGAAGAGTGTTGCCTTCAAATGAAACACCTATACATTCTTGTGCAGCGATTGACAAAGAGAACTGAGCAAATCATCAGCATATTCCAACCCTCAGCACAGGTTTGAACAAAATAAGGCAAGTATCACAACAGGAGGAGATGGAATTTGCATCTCCTGAAGATACTGCTAGTATTTTCTCACTTTTTCAAGTAGATCAAGCAGTGTCCATACATACACCTGAAATTAATCAGCAGGTGATTGAAAGGGTGCAATAACTTTCACACTTTCAGAGCTGACAGCATCTTTGGGTTATTTGTAGTCTGCTCTCCTATAGATCACAGCGTCTTAAATATCACAAGTAAATTTAATTAAATCCAATAACTTCTATGTAAAAAGAATTAATGCTTCAGAAAGGAATCCAAGCCTTGTCTAGACAGCAAAGGAAGAAGTCTTCTACTTTATCAGGTAGTTCCCACCCTCCATCCCACCCCCCCCACAATTTCAGATGTTAACCACCAGCTATTTTAAGAAGTTGAGCGGTCTTAAAAAGATGTGTTTCTCCAGCTGAAACAGGTACACTCTAACTTCTAAATATTGATTCTTAGGTTATAACAACTCAAGAGCCCTTTACTGCCTGCTATTATTTCTCTTTTACACTCTGAGGAAGTCACCTCTCATTTACTAATTTTGCAATTAAAGAGATTGAGTTAAGCTGCTTAGTCTGAGGTCTTTTTCCACCATTACAGCTTCTTTCTGCATTGTCTGCAGTTTTTCAAAAATCATTTTAAGAAGTAGTCTCCTGAAAGGGAGGAATAGGTCATCACTGCATGGATACCAGCAGTGCTGTACGCAGAGGCAGTAATGAAACGATCACATTTCTCCAACTGCTCCCTAGTTTTGACCTTGCGTGTTCATTCTGAGCTGGTGTTTCAGGCCTCTTCCAGAGCTAGTTTGCTTTTCAGGACACTATCTTTCCCTCGGCAGGTATAGACTTCATCCCCTTTATATTATCAGAGATCATACAACGTACGTTGAGATCAGTGATGGAAATGCTGAGCAGCACCAGGCATAGGATCTCTCGCTTCTGAACTCAGGGATGTTTTGCCACTGACATGGACTTTATGAAGTCCGTCAAACAGCTATTTCTTAATTCCTTTAACATAAGCTTCAACTACATTGTTTTGTACAATTTTATCAGCAAAATGTCATGTAATATTGCCAATACCTTTACGAAATCTAATTTTATTATTTCATGTAGGTAACTTCATTAAGCAAATACAAAATCATTTCAAAAGTTTCCTGTTATTAATTACATTACTAACCTTAGGTCTTTTTAAATTTAATTCCTCATGAGGTTTTTAACTCTTCTGTTTAGGACAGATGCAACATAACCAGTCTGGAAGTTGCTCTTTTCATCCTACTTACTCTTCTTTCTGGAGTTTCTGAGCTTTTATTTTGTTAAAATTCACATTAAAAATGAATGTCAGCTGATGGAGATTTCCCTCAGCTTGCTTTTTGGAAATCCAGGATGAACTCGGTTAATTTAAGAATGTGAAACAACTCCTTTGGTGTAAAAAGTATAGCAGCACCTTGATGAAATGCAAGTACATACTGCTCCCCCTTTTTGAATACATTTGAATCCAACCCTTTGTATGTCTCTCTCTTTTTTGTTAACCTTTTTTCTTCTCCAACAGCAAGCCTGGGCAAGTTAGCAAAAGCAACCCTTTCTGAAAGCACTGTGCTAGCAGCCATTGAAAAATGCTGAATACACAGGTTTCGCATAAGAATTTTCCCTCTGTCTCCCAAAGTCATCCTCCTGACATTCTCATTGTGAGACACGGAGGTGGGTGGGGTGGTGTTAGGCTGCTCTTCTGGACATGTTTGACTTCCTTGGACTTGGTTAATTTGGGGGAGATCTAAGTTGGTGGATGAGATTATTTTAATATCTTCTTCACACTTTTAGTTTCAGTGGGTCAAAATACTTCAAAGTAAAGAACTTTAATTAAAAAAAAGAAACCTTAATTATGTGTTTATCCTTAAAATAATTTTCCTTTGTTAACAATCTCAAAAAAAAAAGCTGACTACATCCAAAGCACTGAACACAGAAACAGCAGTTATGCACAGCAGCCGTACTTCGTAGCATTTTTAATAGCTAACTGTCAGTAGCCCTAGAATATTTTCATTCTTGAGCCAACCAATATGACACCATTAAAATTCTTTATTCATTTATTTGAAGTTGTTTCGCTGACTTATTCCATTGACTTCTAAGTCGTTACAATATCAATTGCAATGTCTCCATGTTATGATGTTGCAGTAATTGCAGTCTCATACATTTCAATTTTTTTATGCTAATTTTGGTTGCTTCACACAGCCGCTCTTCTGATGTTAACTGCGCTGTCTCAGACATTTCAACTGACACGGTAACCATTCTAGGCACAGATAACTGCAGTTTATGGGCAAGAACTTGGACTTCGGCTTGCTATTTACATCAAAATTAATCAAACCATGTTAGTTATATGGAAAAAATATTCATTATATTGGCAGTAATTCCACTCTAAATATGATTTGGCATTTGAACTACAAGTCTACTGTAAAGGGCGGGGGGGGGTTACATTTCACATCTTCAGCTAGAGCACATTTCCTCAAAAAAAAAAAAAATGTGAAACGAGACTTATTTTCCAGACTTCTCTAAGTTTTGTAAAACGTTCCATTAGAAACATGCATTTAGGATCGCAACTACATAGTAAGTTTCATCAGATTTTCCTGCCTTTATACCCTATGAAAGATCTGAATGTTCATCTGCTTTTCAAACTGTCTAAAATAGTTTAGCCATGAGAACCTTCAAAGATCATGCAACCTGTTAGGTCCTTCTGACCTGAACCAAGGAGCAGGGATGGTGTCCTCATGCCAGATATGGTGTCCTCAGAATAAGATAAAGGGCACAGAAATGTTTCATGCTTGAGATCGATCCTTGCACCTCCCTGAGGATCCCCACATGGTAATCATACAGCGGTGCCCCCTGTTCAGCTGGGCTAGTTAACAGACATACAGGGAACATACCTCGCTCTGAAATCTTCCACTCGCTCTTCTCCTTTTGTGTCGCAGCCAGGTTATGGAAGGAAGCAGCCAGTTGCACACTATTAGAGAGAGACAAAAACCTCCTTTAATTCCCTAATGCTATATAATCTTCACATACAAAAAGCTAAATCCTGCTTTCAGGAATACGCACACAGACATCCATTTATGTCAATAAATGGCCACTCATGAGCATAAGAGGGCAAAAGTTAATTCAGTGGAACGAGTTAAGTACAGAACAAGAACTTTAATTCCCCTGTCTAGCCTGATAGAATCCTTCGTGCTATTTTTACATACCAGCTTTCAATATTTAGAAAAGACAGATCAATAAAAGTTAGGGTCGAATGTTCATTTTGATAATAATTATCAATAAGCACATTATTGACCTAGAAATATAATTTAAAAAATTTAAAGCAAGAAACTCTTAGTGCATCACTCTTTTTAATCAAAGTGCTCCTGCTGTGCTCCTTCATTGCCATTTATCTGGATTGTCAGCTATTTTTATAGAATGACAGAAAAAAATCCGATCCATTGATAGGTTTATCTGGAGTTTAAAGGCAGTGTTTCCTTTGGTAGCAGAGAAAGAAGCACGGTTAAAAAACCAAAAGCAACTATGTGAAAGAGCTCTAATATCCCTATAGATTGTTTTATAGGTTTTCTGAAAGTTTCCTTGTCCTCTATAACTGCAAATCAAACGCTAATAAGAGAAGATTAGACATAAAGGGATTAATTTGTAGTTCACTATGATGACTACCTTTAGAAAAAACAATGTCATTTTCTTATATGTGGACTTAACTTAAGGAATAAAGAAGGCAGTAAGTGCCAGGCCAGATGAACAAACTCCAGGACTTTAGTAAAATTTAGGACAGCTCAGAGACTCTCCTTGAGACCAAATCTAAATTAAAAAAAAAAAAAAAATATCATGAAGGGGACAAATTATTCTCCTTAAAGTTGCTTGCACAAGAAAGGACATCACATACTTGAGCTCTTACATGGGGAAGAAAATTTCAGTCAAGGTATTGCAAAGAGTACAAGAGATTTTCTAAACATGAAGGAATCCTGGTATCTGATATAGATGGATGAATTCAAGGAAGTCCTTTGGCTTATATAGATAGTAGTCACATCTGACTTCACAAACCCTCTGTAGATATAATTTTCTCTAGAGATGGTAGTACAGAGATATTCTTCACCTTTGACAGGATGCCTGTGCCCAACAGCTCTACCCTGTTTCTTCAAGGAACAGTCACTTCTGACACAATTTTCCTTCACACTGGCTCAGTCAAAGCCCAATAAACCCATAAAAGATGCTACTGTAGTCTTAGTTGGTGAGACAGGATTTACAGCAACTCATAAATGATCCTATGGCTTTTTTCCTGGGGTATTTTAGCCATGTTCTCAATCCACTGGTTTATATATACTTTATCAAATAGGCAGCCATATGAGAATCAAACAAATTAGAAGTGTGCCAACTCCAACCACCCCTTGACAATTTTGTAGGCTTGGTGTAATTTAGTACTTTAACCCAATGGAGAAGACTCTAATGCTAACACATCACAGGCATCTAACAGTCATCAAAAATGTGCATGAAGGGAATGAGGTCCAGCAGCAAAACAGTTGATCAACAAATTCAACGAGCTATTTAAGAGATAAAGATGGAAGATATTTACAATGATCTAAATCAGAAATCGTTTTCATAAGGAATTCAGTCAGAAAGAGTTCCTAATAATAGTATGACCAAATTATTGCCATGTGACTTTATATTCTAAGTACAATCAGCCATCTAAAAACCAATGCACAGTGCACTGGCAGTTATTCAAACCAATTACTTGAAGGTTTTTTATGCTTCTGTTTTTGAATTTTGACACCAAAGGTCTGTTTAAGAAATATGGGGAGAAAAGTCTGTTTCAATGGTGAAAACTGCTGGCTTGTCCTGCAGACAACCACACAATTTTCTTCTTCCTATTACTATGTCCTTTTCCAGCAAGGACAGGAAAATTACATCCTCCAGGTTTTTCTGCCGCAGTACTCTCTGGAGGATATCTGAAAATGGATACCTATTTCCATCAGACTCTGTACACACAATTTTACCCACCTTGCTATTTTTCATGCCCTCATTATTCCCTAGTCCTGTGACTAAGATAGGGGTACCAGCACTGCAAACTGCACCAAGCCCCTCAAAACCAACCAGTTCAGCACAACCAGAAAGGTGCTCCAAGCAAGCTGAAGTCTTGCTTTTGCCTTTAGACAGCTCTGTTTCTCTTGATCCCTGTTCCCTTTGAGGGTGGATGTCTGGCATTCATCAGGTTTCTCAGCTCCCTGTGATCACAGGTGGCCTTCACAAATTGGTTGCCTGTATTCAGGGGCAACAATTCCATCCCTCCCCGACCCCACATCAGCTGCTGCAACACAAGTTTGCCTAAAATAAAAGATCCCAATGTCAAACTAAATTGTTCTACCTCATTCGGCCCAGACAGGTCTGTTGAGCCATCCCAGACATCCTCCAGTGTGTGGCATCCAGAGTAACCTGGTTCCCTAGAAGGCATTTCATGGCCCTCAAAGAAAACCCCTCCTGTGCTTTACTGTCAGGTCCTCTGGCTCCCCAGACAGAGGCACCTTTGCTCATCTCCAGATGGTTCACCTGATATCAAGGCACTCCATGGCTTGCTCTGAAGACTGCCAACTATAGTCAGCCCCACGTTATTTTTTCATGCACACTGATAAAGTGGCAACCTTCATGATTGCCAGCTCTTGGTATTCTCAAGAACTCTAAAATCAAGTGGTTTGTTGTTTGTTTTTTTTTTTCCCCTAGAAGTTATTGAAACAAATGAGGGTCAACTGAAGAAAGAAGCCTGTTTTGGGTGACTGCGGTCTCTAAGCTGCCCTAATACCCATTTCATTCAAAGACAGAAATAAGACAAGTTTCTTGCAACACAGACTACAA